>NW_011114943.1:0-475 GCF_000146605.3 Meleagris gallopavo
AGAGAGAGAGAGAGGGAGAGTTCCCGATACCGATTCAAACCTGAAAAGCTTGGAACGGCCAGGAAAGCACCCTCCAGCACCCACTGCCAGGCCAGTAAGAGACCGCCCCACCCGGAAGGGTCAGATCCCATGACTTCTGTAACGTATGGGGATAGGTGCCTGGAATTGGAGCATTAACACTTTAACTCCCAGTATACTACATGATGTATTGATGCGGAATACTGAGAACCAAACCAAACAAAAAAAAAATATAAAACCATGACAATGTGTTAGGGTGCAAGTACTGTTTTTCAGTTGTTTTGGAAATGATACATTTAACCACAGCCAAGGTGCTAGTGTGTTTTGATCTCTAGTGAATTAATACTTCTCTGCTTGCTGAGGAATTCAAGAAACCTTGTTTAAAAAAATACTTCAGAGATGGAAAGTTCACATTTATTTCTCCTGAAGATAAAGCATGAGTGGAAATTATAGGTTG
>NW_011114944.1:0-338 GCF_000146605.3 Meleagris gallopavo
TACTGTCTATACTGGTCAGTACTCATCTATACTGGTCTATACTGGTCTATACTGGTCTGTTTTGATCTGTGCTCATCTATACTGGTCTATACTGGTCTGTGCTGGTCTGTACTGGTCTGTATCAGTCTATACTCATCTATTCTGGTCTATACTGGTCTATACTGGTCTGTTCTGATCTGTGCTCATTTATACTGGTCTGTACTGTCTATACTGGTCAGTACTCATCTATACTGGTCTATACTGGTCTATACTGGTCTGTTTTGATCTGTGCTCATCTATACTGGTCTATACTGGTCTGTGCTGGTCTGTACTGGTCTGTATCAGTCTATACTCATCTA
>NW_011114945.1:0-375 GCF_000146605.3 Meleagris gallopavo
ATCTCCTTCTAGTCATTAATTTAACCTTTTCTCCTTTCTCTTTTCCTCCACTATAGCCTTTATAAAATGCCTGAAGAAGTTCAGGGCACTGAAGCAGTAGCCTGAGTTAGACATGCTCTGTAGAGCTACTTGGAGTGCCAGACAATGAACTTCTACTAAACGAAATCATCATTTAGCCACAACACAACTGCAGATGCATTCCTGCAGGAAGTCATACAGCACAGGCTGCATTGTCCCTTTAGGAAAGGGCAATATTTTATCAGTGCAGTGGGAAGTGTAACACAGCCAGAGCAGTGGGATGACTCACTCTCCTTGCAGAAGACCTAGAGGCAGATGGAGGCAGCTGTCTGCGCAGAAGAACCTCCCTTCAAGACT
>NW_011114946.1:0-324 GCF_000146605.3 Meleagris gallopavo
AAAGGACAACAAAACAAAATGCTGTTATAAAAAACATTGTTCTAGAAAGTAAAACAAATATATTCTGTCCACAAGGATAAAATTTTGAAGACAGAAGCTGAGCCAATTACAAGAAAGAGAAGATGCAAGACTTCTTTTAATAAACATGTATTTAACAAGCTTTATACTGCTCATCTGATTACTCTGCTACAAAAACAACAAAAAAAATATCTGCACAAAAGTTATCTTAGAAAATAAAACACTTGCTAATAATTGTAGATGCCAAAACAGAAGACGTCCCCTCCTTCCTAAGGATAAACATGAACAGGGCAGCACAAAAACTGG
>NW_011114947.1:0-581 GCF_000146605.3 Meleagris gallopavo
AATAGAAGGAATTTTGCAAAGTCAAACTTCATCTAAGGGTTCAGCTATACTAATGTGCTATGCACATCGATCATAAATGTTAAGGAAAGATATTATAAACTGCTCATATCAACCCCTTAATTTAAAGCATTCGTTAAAATTGTTTTAAATTATAAGTCAAATATTTAAACTACCCTGATAGGTATTAGACATCACAATAAAAGTTGCTCAAGAACAGTTATCCATATGTGTACTCATTCTCACTTATATTCTATCCTTTAATGCAAGAATAGATAGCTTCATGTGACATTGCATTTACCAAAGGAATTATCCCATATGTGCATTTCTGCTGTGGAACCACCAATACCCATTTTGTTCAGGTGCCACAACACTTAGGATTCACTTAAATTTTACCTACACTTTTCTTATACAAACTGCATGGAGATTAACACCTAGAGACAATACACAAGTACTTCACTATCTAGTACATTTGATGGGAGAGCGTGGAAGAATTTGCCTTACCTTTGAGCTCCTCAGTGCTTTGGATTTCCTTCAATTTGCAGCCAGGTCAATGTTACTGCAGCACTATTACCATAACTTAA
>NW_011114948.1:0-1454 GCF_000146605.3 Meleagris gallopavo
CCTTCATCCACTCCGGAACATCTGCCCTATTTATGGCTTCTGTTATTCTGTCAATGAAGCCAGCAAAAGTCTCCTCACGACCCTGCTTTATAGACATGTATGAGGGAGTTGGAGTGCATGTTTTAACCATTTCCATTACCTGTTGGGCTAGCCGCATTCCTTCCAAACAGACCTCGGGCCCCAAGTAGACCTGCACGTCTGGGACAACGAATTGACCTGTGCCCATCAATTGTTCTACTGTTACCCCGAACAGGGGATCTGCGGCAGCCCTTGGGCTATTGGAGCTGATCTTGCACAGCCTCTGCCAATGGGCTTGCCACAACAACTGCTCTGACTGACTCATTATCATTCGGACAATTACCTTGACATCCTCTGGGACTAATACACTGCTGCCCCATATATAGTTCAATATCTGCTTAGTAGGCTCTCCGTGCAGCCCACTCTCATTAACTGTGGCCCTAAGCTGTGACAAAATTTTCCAGCCCATGGGTACGTGGATTCCTTGTCGATTTCCATCGTTATCTACTTCAAACCGCACAGGGAATGCTTGACTCACCGCTTCTAAAATTTTCATATCCCCGGCATTTATAGTGTCTCTTGCTACTGCTGACCGATCAAGACGAGGAGGGGGTGGTCTACTAGGTGGAGTCCACGGCCCCGTTAGAGCCCCCGCCTATCGCCCGCGGAGTAGCGGGTAGTTCCGAGCCGCTGGCTATGTTTGCTCTGTCCCCATTACCCCCTTCTGTATCAGGGGGAAACAAGTCCAGCCCCTCATCCTCACTTACTTCCTCTATATCGTCCCTGGGGTGGGCAGACGGGATCGCCGAAGCCCCTGCCTGCGAGAGGCCGTTAGTGCGGAGTGGCACTGGTCCTCCCGAGGGGGTCATCGGAACGTAGTCCCCTGACCTTTAAGCGCCCAGCGTCTTCGGGCAGACTTTCTAACTGGCACGAAGCTGAGGCAGCTACCTGCCATTCTAACCTATACCTCCTAATACAATTTATAACATCTCTCCAGGGCTTCATTAGTTTTTTAGCCCCTTTTACATGCTGCAGTACTGCAGATGACTCAGAAGCAGTGTCATTTGAAAGATCAGGAGCTGCTGCCTCTACCGATGCTTTTACCTGACCTGCCGAGGAACACACAGGGTGTGTGATACCCCGAACAAGCACGTCAAACTCCGAAGCTGAATTAGTTGTTGTACCGGCCAGTGCCTGCATAGCTGCAGCAGCTACCTGTTGCTCGGCTTGCATAGCTTTCAAAGAGTTAATAATAGACCTCTACAAGGGGTCAAGGGTCCGCAATAATTTTTCTTCCTTTCCACCATTAATGACTGCTTCCCACATGCGGTTCCCAATATCATGCCATTTGTTGATGCTGAATATCAGCACCACTTCTGACAAATGTCCCTTCTTCCGAGCCCAATGCACCAGGGTCTCGGCCATGCCTTTAGGAG
>NW_011114949.1:0-484 GCF_000146605.3 Meleagris gallopavo
GTTGCCTTTTCCCACAGCTTAGCCATGATAAATGCCAAACACCTCTTTCACTTTTCTGAGACAGAACTACAGTGCTGAAGAACCAGGGACACAACATGCAAATTCTCATTTAAGCAATAAACAAGAGAAGAGCACCGTGATGGTGGAGACGCTCAGTGGATTAGATTCTCTAATAAGTCACCAACCCACGTCAACCAACTCATGTCACATAAACTTGGGTACATTCCAATGAACTACAATTTAGGTCTCAAGTGTAACAATAGTCAGATGCTACTATGATGGTTTGATCTTGCAGATGGGCACAGCCACTTCATAACCAAGCACTGCCTTCCCTGTCTGGCCAGGGAAGAAAAACAGACTAACATCTGACAATCAACTTAGGATTTTGACTTACTAGGAATCACATGTACTGCTAACCAAGAAACAGCCTTAAAGACAAGAGTGCTTCTAACTAGAGCTTCTCACATGTGGCAGACCTGTTTTT
>NW_011114950.1:0-411 GCF_000146605.3 Meleagris gallopavo
CCATGTGTTATGTGATCAGCTTAATTGCCAAGATGCTTACTACACATCTCAAGCTACATCTCTGAAACTCACTGCTGTGCATTTCTCCAAAAACATCACAGCATTGGCAAGATACCTACTCCTATCAC
This sequence comes from Meleagris gallopavo, assembly GCF_000146605.3. Lineage (NCBI taxonomy): Eukaryota > Metazoa > Chordata > Aves > Galliformes > Phasianidae > Meleagris > Meleagris gallopavo. The sequence goes on from NW_011114950.1 coordinate 129, forward strand.
TTACTGGACCACTGGGGCTACCTAAGAAAAATATCATATATCACAGAGAAAACCCTTAAGATACTACCCTAACGAAAGAATACCAAATGTGACAATATCTAGAGCTTACTCTATTCTTACTACAAAAAGAGGGCTTATCAAAATAGTTACTGCACATGAACTCTCTCTAATATGCACGTGTATGTATACATACACACGCACATATACAAACTGCTTTTTCTTAGGGAACAGCACTCTTGGACTTGCCTCAAATGTCTAGATAACCACCAAGACCAGCACTACT
>NW_011114951.1:0-523 GCF_000146605.3 Meleagris gallopavo
ACTGTTCCTATGGCTGTGGTAATACTTAACATGAATAAATTGCTTACTTCTCCCAATTCTAGAATATTACTTGAAGTCAATCACATCAAGATGATTTATGAGAGTAGTTCTGAATTGTATGACCTATTTATAAATTTCTCCTCTAACTATTTTTCTTTATTTTGGAATTGGAATGTTATATTTCAGTGGATAATATGTGATTGCTTCCAGTAACAGTTTACATTAACATTTACATTTGTTATCTTATGTTCTATTACTGTTTGTGACCTAGTTCTGTTAGGCAAGCAAAGACTTTAAATCTGCCAATATAGGCTTCTCTCCCATTACAAACTCTCGGTCTTTCATTGCTAGGATATCTCACATCATCTTTTTATTTTTTTACACTATAAACAACTATTTGACAAGAAGTTTATAACCTTCTATTGGGACCATCAGCTTAGCTATACATTGTCACAGACACTAGCTTAAAACCAATAAGCTTACATCTCCATCAACTCCTCAAAGAGAAGGAGGCAATATTTTG
>NW_011114952.1:0-318 GCF_000146605.3 Meleagris gallopavo
CCCCTTTGGGATCAGGTGATGTTATGGCCAGGTCCTGCTTTGAGCTGTAACTTTTAGCAGTGAACTTTGTCTCTGCTTTTTTTGAACTGCTGTCCTGCTGTCTTTGAACTGCTTTGTTATTTGCTTGTGAAAATGCCTTATGTGAATGACTTTAAAGGCTTTTGATACAATATGAGATACTTTTCTTCTGTCCCAGAGGTCTGTTGTACTGTCAGGCAGTGAGATTGGCTTAGTACTGGTTGGTTTTTGACATATCCATGTGTGCTGTGCTTTTTTTGTTTTTGCTACCAGGTGCTTTGATTTGTTGAAACATTTTTC
>NW_011114953.1:0-548 GCF_000146605.3 Meleagris gallopavo
AAAAAAAAAAAAAAAAAAGGACCCTTCTGATACAGGTTTGATAGGACAAGTGGTAATGACTTTCAGCTGCACTAGGGAAGGTTCAGGCTGTATATTAAGAAAAAATAAAACTCGGAAAGAGTGGTGATGCATTGGCACAGAATGTCCAGGGAGGTGGAGGAGTCACCATCCCTGGAGGTGTTCAAGAACCTTGGAAATGTGGCACTGAAGGATGTGATCAGTAGGCATGGTGGGATGGCCTGGGGTTGGACTTAACGATCATAGAAGCCTTCTCCAATCTTAATGATTCTAATAAAGCCATGCTACACCACTTACTGTGTTTACACTCTAAAGCGGCATCAGGCCTCATGCTTGGACAAATCCCACCCCTTAGAATCAAAAACCAATGCCGATTATCAGAAACTATTGTCTGCAGTCTTCCTTCTCACTTCCTGATGGCTGTCTCCCTTACCCCCATTCGACTCTTGGAGGATGAGGGAACAATCCTTAAGCTAGCTTCCAGCACTGTATTCTTGTCCTTTGTACAAGCACAAACCTAGCTGAGAGCC
>NW_011114954.1:0-558 GCF_000146605.3 Meleagris gallopavo
ACAACGACCCCACAACTGACCCCACAACGACCCCATAACCCCACAACGACCCCATAACCCCACAACGACCCCATAACCCCATAACTGACCCCACAACGACCCCATAACCCCATAACTGTCCCCATAACCCCATAACTGTCCCCATAACCCCATAACTGACCCCATAACCCCACAACAGAACCCCACAACGACCCCATAACCCCACAACGACCCCAGAACCCCACAACGAACCCAGAACCCCACAACGACCCCATAACCCCATAACTGACCTCATAACCCCATAACTGACCCCATAACCCCATAACTGACCCCATAACCCCACAATGACCCCACAACCCCACAATGACCCCATAACCCCACAATGACCCCATAACCCCATAACTGACCCCATAACCCCACAACGACCCCATAACTCCATAACTGACCCCATAACCCCACAACGACCCCATAACTCCATAACTGACCCCATAACACCACAACGACCCCACAACGACCCCACAACGACCCCACAACGACCCCATAACCCCATAACTGACCCCATAACCCCATAACCCCACA
>NW_011114955.1:0-883 GCF_000146605.3 Meleagris gallopavo
CCCCCTGCTATGTGCAGGGTCGCCAACCACCAGACCAGGCTGACCAGAGCCACATCCAGCCTGGCCTTGAATGGCTGCAGGGATGGGGCATCCACAACCTCCTTGGGCAACCTGTTCCAGTGTGTCACCACCCTCTCTTGTGGTGGTGTGAAAAACTTCCTCCTAATATCTAACCTAAATCTCCCCTGTCCTAGTTTAAAACCATTCCCCCTGTCTTATCATTATCCACCCTCATCAGCAGATGTATCTCCTTCCTATTTATGTGCTCCCTTCAAGTACCGGAAGGCCTCAATGAGGCCTCCTCGGAACCTTCTCTTCTCCAAGCTAAATAAGCCCAGTTCCCCCAAATCTTTCCTCATAGAAGAGGTGCTCCAGCCCTCTGATCATCTTAGTGGTCCTCCTCTGGACTCATTCTAAGAGCTCTGCATCTCCCTTGTGCTGCAGCCTCCAGGCCAGGATGCAGTACTCCAGACAGAGTCTCACAAGAGCTGAGTAGAAGAGGACAATCACCTCCCTCTCTCTTATGACCCCTTTCTTAATTCAGCCCAGAACACAGTTGGCCTTCCAGGCTGCAAGCGCACACTGCTGGCTCATGTCCAGCTTCTCATCTACCAGGACCACCAAGTTCTTGTCCACAGGACTGCTCTCATGAAATATTGTTGTGTCTTCAACAGGTAGATTTTTGCAAGAGTACTTGCAATCAGACAGCATTAGGTAATTAGAGAAAGAACGAAAATATAATTATATAAATCAGAAGGAATTCTGATAAATATACTGGCTCTTTTGCAAATCTGAGATTAGACAGAAGAGGTAACTAATGAGACGTTTCAAATAAAAGGTCTTCACTGTTCACTGCTGTACTCTTTATATATATATATCTATT
>NW_011114956.1:0-445 GCF_000146605.3 Meleagris gallopavo
CTCGAGCCTGCGTTATCCAAAGTTCTCACTCTAAAAGTAGTCTGCAATTGCATACCAGACTGTTACAAAACAAAACCAAACCAAAACACCTCTCCGTCTGTGGAGATCTCAGTGTGTACAGGCACAACCAGGGCTACACAGTTGGCTGCAGGGCCGTGCTCCGTGCTCTCCTGGGCCAGCAGCCCCTCGGTAACACTTCTGCAGCAGTGATGCAAGGATCAGGGAACAGTCAAAGCCGTGGAAGTACTGCCTGCCTCAAACTGGGCTGTGCACCAGCACTGCGTGCTGCAAATCAAATGCATCTATGTTAGCAACCAGATCAACCCAACAGGAACACATGGAATACAAGTGTGGGAGATTTTGTACCAATGCTAAATGCATTTTGTAGGGTTTTACTTCAGGCTAGCACTGGTCTGGTCCCACGGATGGAATTTCCAACAGTGAC
>NW_011114957.1:0-909 GCF_000146605.3 Meleagris gallopavo
CTTTGCTATCGCTACAGTGTCTTCACACCAATCTCATACACCAGCAGCGCTAATTCCTGCAAACAAATTGCACATAAGTAAGTCACAATTACAATCACCGTTGGCTTAACCAACACAGCTGTAAACAAGGCTGAGTTTCTTAGGGCACCTCCTAGCCAAGCAGAGCCTGAGGCGGTAACCCTGTGCTGCTGTGAAAGGCGGGTAATCCACATCCAGCACGCAAACCCAGAAGCTGAGGCCAGCGGTGCAACGCAATCACCATCAGTCCCTGTCAGCTTTTGCTTCACGGGACCTCATCGCTTCAGTCACTAGCTCGGAAAGAACAAACTTCATAGGGTCTGACGGCAAAGCCAGCTTCCTGCTCTCGCATACGCGGTGCCCATACTCTGCTTAGAGCCCTTTAGCTCATCGCCAGCACAAGGAAGACCAACAGGCCACGGCCCCGCTAAGTGTGAAGGCCACGGGCTGACGGGAACACGCTCCCATAGAGGTGTGTCTGCAGCACACACGGGGCCGTGCCCCCGAAGCACCAACATTTTGTGGAGGGAACACAAAAAGCCTCGACCCCTTAAGCCGATTCGCGCGCGATAAACGCCGTCTGCCCGCCCCCACCGGGCGCCCGAGCTCCGAAAGCACAACTAACTTCCCACGAACTGCTCGTTCTCCCGCTAACGCCGCCGGCCCTCCCGCAGCATTCCCGGCGTAAGGGAGACGACTCGGCCGCAGCCTGCGTACCCACCCGGGCAGCCCGAGCAGCCGGCCGCGTGGGGAACCGAGTGGAACCGGCCCCGGTGCTCCGGTGCTCCGTCGCTCCCTTCCGGCACGCACGCAGCGCGGCACCGCGAGCGGGGCTTCCTCCGCCGCTTCCGCCCGACTCTCAGCGGAGCCGCGGCGCCATCTTGTGGGAGG
>NW_011114958.1:0-488 GCF_000146605.3 Meleagris gallopavo
GATACCCAAATATGGGCCAGGGCATTTTTCTCTGGGTGTTCCCACTTGGTCAAGGTTTGGGCCAGATGGACCCAGAGAGCCCTTCCCATCTCAACCCTTCTGTGAAACATCACTGCATGCCCCAAACAAGGATATACAAAAAAAGCTGCACCACAAGCAAAGAACTGTGAGGACCTCCACAGCACAGCAAGCAGAAAACATCAGAATACCTTACATCTATCCATCTTTAGAGATTATGCGTATGACTGACAGCCAAGTCAGTGCTTCTAATCTAATTCAAAGCCAGGGGCTTCCAAAAAGCATGGTGTTTCATTGTGATGGAAAGTGCAGTGAATCACTTCAACCACTTCATTCAGTGAATCTTTAAGGCAGAGAATCAGCCTCTAGATACCATCAGTGCACACCTGCACAATCACACTCACTGACAAGCTGAAGGTATTTAACAGATAGCCTGTGACCTATTTTACGTGTTCTCTGAAGGTACCAGT
>NW_011114959.1:0-469 GCF_000146605.3 Meleagris gallopavo
CACAATGCTGCTAATAATAGTCAAGCAAAGTAAGCACTGATACTCTCTAAATTAGCCATTTGTTGTGAAATATTATAGTGAGAAAGACTTGATGAAGACAGTGGATCTAATCATATAAAGACTTCTAAGATCCATTGTAAGCTATTTAACTACCCTGTCCTTACAAAGACTTCTATTCTTTTTTTTATTATTTCTAGGAGAAAGTTTCAGACATTATTATTTTCAGCTTTTTTTTTTTTTTTTAAGTCAACTGTTCATGGCAGTTTGAGAAGTTTTTTTTTACCCTTTAAATTCCCATTAATTATTTTCAACTTTGATTGTTTTCTTTGTGGTGAACACATAAAGAGTCTAATAGCTTGGAGTAACTTCAAGTGTTCTATTTTTAAAACTTTTTTTTTAACACAGTTCTGCTTTTCTTTCATCATATATCAAATCTTACGATAAAAATGCATTATGGATTACAGTCCAA
>NW_011114960.1:0-323 GCF_000146605.3 Meleagris gallopavo
TATATATCTGCAGAGAAATTAATTTTTAAGTGTTACGGTGTGCAGCGAACTATCAGAGATATTCTCAGGCATGTGAGGAAGCAGCTGGTTCTAGCATGCAGCTATAGAAGTAATGAGTAACAAATTTCCCTGGACAATACAGAAGTAGAAGGAATTGCCTTTGTGACCCAGGAGTCAACAAATGCGGGTTCAGTTCATTGCCCTGCCAGAGTTTTGCTATAAAACCTGCGGCAGGAGATGTTTTTTCAGCATAGATTTTTGGGGTTTGTCAGGGGATATTCAGCGTGAGTTGCATAATTTGCAGCAGGTTTGTCCTTTAAACA
>NW_011114961.1:0-878 GCF_000146605.3 Meleagris gallopavo
CCCCCTACCACGTAGGGCTGCCTTCAAGATGGCCCCGGAGGTGCTGTTGACGAAGAGGTCGACGCGGATTTCCACTGGAGGCACCGGGGAACCTTTCTGCTCTTTGGTGCCACGCGGTTCGGTTCGGCGTTGTGATGCTTCCAGGCAGGCTTTGGCCAGCAGTACTGTCCTCGACCACAGGGTGACGCTGTCCGGACCGTGTTCGGCACCGTCCTGGATGCCAGTCATGTCCAGCACACGCAGGCACGGCCGTGGGCTGAGGGAGGAGAAAGGTGCCAGCATTTCTTCCATCCGTCTGACCCAACCCCCTTCCTTCCGATTGACCCAAGCCTTCTCCTTCTGTCTGTCCCACCCATATCTGTCCAACCCAATCCTCCCTCCTTCTGTCCATCCGCCTCAACCCCCCTGTTCCATCCATCCATCCAATCCAATCCCATCCAACCCAACCTTTCTGTCCATCCAACCCAACCCCCCTTCCATCCATCTGATCCAAATCCATCCAACTCAACCCTCCTTCCTTCTGATTGACCCAAACCTTCTCCTTCCGTCCATCCAACCCACGTCTGTCCATCACGACCCTCCCTCCGTCCATCGCGACCCTCCCTCCGTCCATCCAACCCACGTCTGTCCATCACGACCCTCCCTCCGTCCATCCAACTCACGTCTGTCCATCACGACCCTCCCTCCGTCCATCGCGACTCTCCCTCCGTCCATCCAACCCACGTCTGTCCATCGCGACCCTCCCTCCGTCCATCCAACCCACATCTGTCCATCGCGACCCTCCTTCTGTCCTTCAAACTCAATCCCCTTCCATCCATCCGATCCAAACCCATCCAACCCAACCCTCCTTCCTTCTGATGGACCCAAACCTCCTCCTT
>NW_011114962.1:0-492 GCF_000146605.3 Meleagris gallopavo
GGACAACTGCTGCCTCAGAAGAGTTCCCATCTACTGAACAGCTGTGGAGCTCCTGCAGAAGCATCTCACACAAACAAGAGGAAAAAAAACCAGGACACTGTGCAGGGGGTCCTACCTCTCAGCAGGTGATACCTGTTCCGTGTACAGAGGATGGACATAAACTGCACCTCATCTGTTCCCCATTTCTTCTCCCCCGCTTCGTACAGGCACTTAAAGACACCATGGGTGACAAAGTAAGGCTCGTGGAGAAGACTGGGTGTACAGGAGATCTTAAATTCCTTGCAGCCAGAGCACTGCTGGCCCGTACTTGTCCAGATCTTGGATGTTTTCATCCATTTCAACGAGACCAACCAGGCACGGCAACCCACAAACAAAACGTCACTGCCCCTGCCAACGAGCCAGCCTGCCTAGAGACTCTCATTAGAGACTTGCAAACAAGACTAGAACCATTATTCCTATTTCACAGGTTGGCTTCTCTTCACCACACATCAC
>NW_011114963.1:0-331 GCF_000146605.3 Meleagris gallopavo
AGGGAATTTTTTTTTTTTCCCCTCAGCTACACCAGAGGTTTAACAAGTTAAATGCTGAAATGTGATATAATGAAAAGTTAGCTGCTACAACCATGGGAATGAAAGGGGAAGCGTGATTCATATGTTATAACATCACTGGCTAACAGTATTTATTCACATTAAAAAAAATAAAAATAAAAGATAGTCAATATGATTAAGGACAATTACATTTTTAGTGATCGTGGCACATATGTGAGGTGACCCAAGTAATCGTACAAATTTAAATTAATAACAAAGAAATTCTTCTTTAAAGTAAATGCAACCGCTATAGGGATGATACTGTAGAGATGGA
>NW_011114964.1:0-455 GCF_000146605.3 Meleagris gallopavo
GTTCAAGAGGTTGCCAGAAAATGGAGAATACAAATATTTCGGGATGAAAGATGCTACAGAAACGTAATATACTATGTAATTTTCAGACAGGTATGTTTATTATTGCTTATGGCAAAAGTTACTGAAAGCGCTAAATAGACCACAGGAGCCATACAAGGTTTTCCCTGCTGTAAAGGTCTGTTTTAATTTATTCATAATAGCAGCATATTACTGGCATTGTGTGGTTGAAGGATAAAATTGAATGTACACTTACTGCAGTTCTGTAGATAGAAAACTACACTGTATCATGCAGTCATTTTGCATAATATTGTGCAATATAGGTGTGGAATAAACTATGGAATTGAAGTGTTTTCCTTGTGAAACTAATTTTATTATGCATAATTAAATAAGTTAGAAAGCTGGGCTGTTTTATTCTGCTGTTATTCCAGACATGATAAAATCATTTTTTTCCAGTA
>NW_011114965.1:0-433 GCF_000146605.3 Meleagris gallopavo
GGCCCTGGGGGGGGGAGGGGAGGGGCGGAGCGGGGCTGAATTGCGGCGCGTCCGCAAGGGGGCGCCATAGACTGCGAACCGCCGCCCGCGGCCACCGGGATCCGAACTGCGCCAAGGACCGCAGCCTCCGGGATTCGAGGCCCCAGGGATGCGGCATCCTAGGACACAAACACCCTATTCCGGGCATCCCACAACTCTGTGCTATTGGGATCTTGCCGCCCCCGGGACCTGAATGTTCCAATCCTGAGACCTTGCACACCATGGGAAATGGGCGTCTGTTTGTGTCTGGCCACCCTGACGTACATCTATGGCACCGAGGGCATCTGGGGCATCCCCAGGATGAGCTGAACCCTCTGGGCCACCCCTGGTATCCGTTCACTTCTCCTGCACCGTGAGATGTGAGGATGGGGGCGCCTGGGAAGCCCCAGCGTGC
>NW_011114966.1:0-2325 GCF_000146605.3 Meleagris gallopavo
CTCAACCCCACCACTACCCCTAACCCCAACCCCATCCTCAACCCTAATCCCAACCCAACCCCACCCTCAACCCCACCACTACCCCTAACCCCAACCTCAACCCTAATCCCAACCCCAATCTCACCCCCAACACCCATCTCAATCCTATCCCACCTCCAACCCCACCCAGCCCCAAACCCAACCCCAATCTCACCCCCAACACCCATCTCAATCCTATCCCACCTCCAACCCCACCCAGCCCCCAAACCCAACCCCAATCACCCCCAACACCCATCTCAATCCCTATCCCACCTCCAACCCCACCCAGCCCCAACCCCAACCCCATCCCCGCCCCACATATCACCCATTGGAGATGGAGGACCCCCCCACCCATTGGAAATGGAGGCCCCCCACGTCCCCCGTGTCCCCCTGACCCCCCCATCCCCACAGGCTCACTTCAGACGGGACGAATTCCTGGGGAGGATCAACGAGATCGTTTATTTCCTCCCCTTCTGCCACTCGGAGCTCATCCAGCTCGTCAACAAAGAGCTCAGCTTCTGGGCCAAGAAGGTACGCGAGGAGGAAGAGACCCCCACCCAAGGAGACCCCCACCCCTTCCCCCTTGCTGGGAGCTCAGCCCCTTCTCGCCCCCCCAGGCCAAAGCCCGGCACAACATCACTCTGCTGTGGGACCGCGAGGTGCTGGACGTGTTGGCCGATGGCTACAACCTGCACTACGGTGCCAGGTCCATCAAGCACGAGGTGAGGCTCCACTGGGTGCTGGGTGGGCACCGAGACCACCAAGTCCTTCGTTTGGGGAGCATCTGTGGGGCCGTGCGTGTGGCTGGCCCGTGGATGGGTGCACCCATGGGTCCCTGGGGCCAAACGTGGGGTGGAGAACCAGTGGTGGCTCCGTGTTTGTGTCTGTCCTGTGGTAGAGGGTGCACCCATGGGTGCCAAGGAGCAAATATTGGTTGGAGCACCAATGGTGGCTCCGTGTTTGTGTCTGTCCCGTGGTAGAGGGTGCACCCATGGGTGCCAAGGAGCAAATATTGGTTGGAGCACCAATGGTGGCCCCGTGTTTGTGTCTGTACCGTGGTAGAGGGTGCACCCATGGGTGCCAAGGAGCAAATATTGGTTGGAGCACCAGTGGTGGCTCCGTGTTTGTGTCTGTACCGTGGAAGAGGGTGCACCCATGGGTCCCAAGGACCAAGCGTGGGATGGAGCACCAATGGGTCCATGCTGGTGTCCATCCCACGGATGGGTGCAGCCATGGGTCCGCTCTGGTGTCCTTCCCATGGAAGAAGGTGCACCCATGGGTCCCAAGAGCTGAGCATGACGTGAAGCACCAATGGGTCCATGCTGGTGTCCTTCCAATGGAAGAGGGTGCACCTATGGATCCATGCTGGTGTCCTTCCGATGGAAGAAGGTGCACCCATGGGTCCCAAGAGCTGAGCATGGGATGGAGCACCAATGGGTCCATGCTGGTGTCCTTCCAATGGAAGAGGGTGCACCCATGGGTCCCGAGGACCAAGCATGGGATGGAGCACCAATGGGTCCATGCTGGTGTCCATCCCATGGATGGGTGCAGCCATGGGTCCGCTCTGGTGTCCTTCCCATGGAAGAAGGTGCACCCATGGGTCCCAAGAGCTGAGCATGGGGTGGAGCATCAGTGGTGGCTCCATGCTGGTGTCTTTCCTGTGGAAGAAGGTGCACCCATGGGTCCCAAGAGCTGAGCATGACGTGAAGCACCAATGGGTCCATGCTGGTGTCCTTCCAATGGAAGAGGGTGCACCTATGGATCCGCTCCGGTGTCCTTCCCATGGAAGAAGACGCACTCAAGGGTCCCAAGGGCTGAACATGGGGTGCAGCACCAATGGGTCCACGCCGCTGTCCATCCCACGGCCAGGTGCACCCACGGGTGCCCCAGGCTTGGAGCAGAGCTGTCAACATTCCCCCCCAGGTGGAACGGCGCGTGGTCAACCAATTGGCGGCCGCCTACGAGCAGGACCTGCTGCCGCGGGGCTGCACCCTCCGCGTGGCCGTGGAGGATTCCGACAAGCAGCTGCTGAAGACCAAAGAGAGCTCTTCCCCGGGGCAGGAGAAAAGCAAAGCACCCACCCTGCGCTTGGAGATCGTGGAGAAGGACAGCAAGGCTCGCAAGTTGGACATCCAGGCACCTCTGAGCCCCGAGAACATCGCTTACTTCTTGTAGGGCCTTGGTGCTGCGTGCCGCCCCGACCCCAACAGCGGGAGTCCGTGGGACTGGAGGGCAGCGCCGACCCCAGTTTTGGGGTGACGGAATGGCTGCCGGGGCTCCTGGGGGTACGGGGACGGCGGATTTGGG
>NW_011114967.1:0-925 GCF_000146605.3 Meleagris gallopavo
TCAAGCACGGGTAAGAGAGTTACAAGACAAATCAACCACCAAGGTGAATTTCTCCAAAAAGGTGATTGCTCCAGTTGCTGCAGAGAATACTAGGAGTTAGATAGGAGTCACAACGTCCTTGGGGCAGCATGTAAACAGCGGAACCACATCTGGAGCTGTGCTCTGTGGATGTGGGGGGGGCTGACAAGGAAACTGGCTTAGCAGCACAGGGGTGAATGCTGACTGAGCATTGGTTAAGGCTGAGCAGCTCACCTAGCAGCCAACATTGTGCACCAATAGTAAGCGAACACGTGTATCGGAAACCTATATAAACCCTATGTGTGCAACAATAAAGGGAAGGTTGATCACTCGTGCTGAGTACTGTCATGCTTCCCCGCTCGAGAACAATCTAATTAGGACACTATCCGCGGCACCTCGGTGCCTGGGAAAGTTATGGAACGAATAATCTCGGGAACCATCATGGACTAATTAAAGGTCAGCCAGGGGATCAGGCCCAGTCAGCATGGGTTTACGAATGGTAGATCCTGTCTGACAAACCTGATTTCATTCTATGACAAGGTGACCCGCTTAGTGGATGAGGGTCAGGCTGTCAATGTGGTCTACCTGGATTTCAGTAAGGCCTTTGACACTGTCCTCCATAACATTCTCATGGAGAAGCTGGCTGCCCATGGTCTGAATGGGTGTATGCTCCGCTGGGTGAAGCACTGGCTGGATGGCCAGGCCCAAAGAGTCGTGGTCAATGGAGTTAGATCTAGTTGGTGGCCGGTTACGAGCGGTGTACCTCAGCGCTCACTACTGGAGCTGCTTCTGTTTAACATCTTCACTGATGATCTTGATGAGGGGATTGAGTGCACCCTCAGTAAGTTTGCAGACCACACCAAGCTGGGAGGGAGTGTTGATCTGCCAGAGGGGAGAAGGGCACTGC
>NW_011114968.1:0-490 GCF_000146605.3 Meleagris gallopavo
CTCTACTCTGCTCTCATGAGACCCACCTGGTGCATCCAGTCCCAGGGCCCGCTGCACAAGAAGGACATGGAGTAGGTGCAGTGGGTCCAGAGGAGATGATCAGAGGGCTGGAGCACCTCCCCTGTGAGGACAGGCTGAGAGAGCTGAGGCTTTTCAGCCTGGAGAAGAGAAGCCTCCAGGAGGACATTATAGCAGCCTTCCAGTACCTGAAGGGGGCCTACAGGAAAGATGGGGAGGACTTTTTGGAAGGGCATGTAGTTACGAGAGAAAATGGTTTGAGACTGGAAGAGGGTAGATTTAGACTAGATATTAGGAAGAAATTCTTTACTGTGGGGGTGGTGAGACACTGGAACAGGTTGCCCAGTGAGGCTGTGGATGCCCCTCCCTGGAGGTGTTTAGGACCAGGCTGGATGAGGCTGTGAGCAACCTGGTCTGGAGGAAGGTGTCCCTGCCTATAGCAGGGGGTTGGAACTACATGATCTTAAGGTCC
>NW_011114969.1:0-413 GCF_000146605.3 Meleagris gallopavo
GTGGGATTTGCTATGGGGCAGAGCTGGTCGGTTGTTATGGGGTGGCTGTGGGGCAGTTTGCTATGGGGCGAGGTAATAGGGCTGGTTATGGGGCAGCTATGGGGCTGCCTATAGGGCTGGCTATGGGGTAGTTGTAGGGTTTTCTATGGGGCAGAGCTGTGAGGGTTGCTATGGGGCAGTTATGGGATGGCTATAGGGCTTGGTTTGCTATGGGGCAGGACTCTAGGGCAGCTATGGGGCTCCCTATAGGGCTGGCTATGGGGTTGTGGGGTTTGCTATGGGGCAGTTATAGGGGCGGCTATAGGGCTTGGTTTGCTATGGGGTGGGCAATAGGGCTGGCTGGCTATGGGGCAGCTATGGGGCTGCCTATAGGGCAGTTGTAGGGTTTGCTATGGGGCAGGGCAACAGGGCTG
>NW_011114970.1:0-1083 GCF_000146605.3 Meleagris gallopavo
TTGTGGTTCCCTGGGCTGACACACATGTTGGTGCCTCTGCATGGTGGGTTAAGAAACGGATCTGTATGAAAACGTGTCAGCAAAGATCCGTGATGTGTTTCTTCAGGTTCTGACACGCTTTTGGTGCTTTCTAGAAGGAATGCTCTTATCCTAGGCACTTGGTGCTCTTGTGTCTCGACCAGGGACAGTTTCATAGCTCCCTTGCACTGGTGTTCCAGGAGCCAAATGCTTGCAGAGTGTACAAAGCACATCAGGATTCAAAAGTCATGCTGTAAGGGAAGAAGGGCGTGAGAGGGAGCTGAACATAGACGGCCATTAGGACACTTCAATTAGTCAGCTGTTGTGTAGAACAAACCCCATCTGCAGGGCAAAATCGGGATTTAGTGAAAGTGGAATGGGTTTTTGGAGCCATTTCATCATTTCTGCCTTGGTTTTTCCAGCTCCTGGAAAGAGAAGATGCTCTCAGGGAGCGAGAGGCCTGTCTGGACAAACTGAAAGAGGTGGGTAACTTAAGGATGCTTCTTGCCTTAGGTGCCATTTAGCTTGGTGTTTGCTATCTGCAGGCATCGTGTGCTTGCCAGCTTTAATGCTTCTCTCTTTAAGGCACTTGAAATATGGAAATGGAAGTTTGTTGGATTGTTTGAATACTGAAATGCCACTTAGCATGTAGTTGTTCCTAAAATAATCTGGTTCATCGTGTCTGAAATGTGGTATTTCTACAGCAAAAGGATGCAGAAGTGAAAAAGCTTGAAACTTCACTGAGGGAGATCAGCAAATGTCGGGACGAGCTCAGAGAAGATAATGAATCCTTAAGAAAACAGGCAAGAGGAATTATTTCCTACAGTCAGTAACTTTCCAAGTCTGAGTTGACAGTGTTAATTGTCTGAACAGGATGTTTGCAAAACTGATGGTTTCCCAAGGCAGGAATGGTGTGAATGCATGAGATTACTTTCTGACCCTTCTTTGGGTGCATCTGCTCTCATGGTTCCTCAGAAGCTTCAGTTGTTTTCAGGAGTGCTGATGAAAGTATTGTCTCTGTTCTTAATGTCAAGCTGAGGCAGCAGTTCCCATTAGCACAGAGTT
>NW_011114971.1:0-379 GCF_000146605.3 Meleagris gallopavo
CCCAACTCAACATCCCCACTCAGTGACCCCACACCAATGACCCCACATCAACGACCCCACACCAACAACCCCACACCAATGACTCCACACCAACGACCCCACACCAATGACCCCGCACCAATGACCCCACACCAACAACCCCACACCAATGACCCCACACCAATGACCCCACACCAACAACCCCACACCAATGACCCCACACCAACAACCCAACTCAACATCCCCACTCAGTGACCCCACACCAATGACCCCACATCAACGACCCCACACCAATGACCCCACACCAATGACCCCATATCAGTAACCCAACACAACGACCCCACACCAACAACCCAACTCAACATCCCCACTCAGTGACCCCACACCAATGACCCCACAT
>NW_011114972.1:0-428 GCF_000146605.3 Meleagris gallopavo
TTTTTTTTCATTTTGAACTCTTATGAAAAATGAAAATTGATTTGTAAGCAATAATAATAATAATAAATTATGTCTGTAGCATTTTAAACAGAATCTGTGAAACTTTTACTCGAGTGTACACAGTGTCTGAACAGGGTGGAAATCTGCCTGTCCAAAGAGAGTACACAGCAAAGGAATCATAGAATTGCTTGCATTAGAAGGGATTCTTAAAAGCCATCTAGTCAGGGACATCTACAGCTAGACCGAGTTACTCAGAGCCCAGTCCAGCCTGACGCTGAATGTCTCCAAGGATGGGGCGTCCACCACCTCTCTGGGCAACCTGTTCCAGTGTCTCACCACAATTACTGTAAAAAACTTCTTCCTCATATCCAGTCTAAAATTCCTCTCTTTTAGTTTGAAACCATTTCCCCTTGTCCTGTCACAACAGA
>NW_011114973.1:0-1055 GCF_000146605.3 Meleagris gallopavo
GGGAGGCCGAGGTGCTCTTAATAGTGGCTTAATGTAGAGGTCTGGTGGTCTGAGACGAGTGACACGGAGTCCTGAAGTGGTGAGTTCAGAGTTGTAGAGGCCAAGACTGGGAAGCGAATGAAAGGGAAGTGAACAGAAGGACGTTCAGTGTCTTCACTAAAAGCCTGGGTGCAGGGAGTGGACCTGACTTTGGACAGCCTGCTGTTCCTGCCTGGGCTTGAGCGGGGCCGCTGTAGTGAAATCAAGAAATCAAGACGATACTGATGAAGGAAAGATTCTGTGACCATATTTGTTGTAAATAGGAGAAAATCTTGCCTGGGAGGAAAAGGAATCAAGTGTGCACTGACCGAGAGATGTTGTATGAGAGAGCACAGGCAGAAGATCCTCAAAGTGGCCAAGACTGCATCAGTGTAGGAGTATATATAACTTATAATGTGATGAAGGCCATCTGCTAGGCACCAAAGCTCTTGTGTGTGGCAAGAGGAGGTCTGTGGCCCTCTTGTAGCAGACATGACGGTTTGCAGTGCCGTGTCTTTGTAATGGGTGAAGTGGAAGGGACATTATGTGAAGGAATGAAGAAGAGGAATCTGAGGCTGACATGCATGAGATCTTTATTGAGAGAAACACATGAAAAGGAAGGATCCACTTGGTGATCGCCAAGTGGAAAGAGCACAATTTGAAGTGCAAAGGCAGAAGGAAGTTACTGTGCAGATGTTCCCAGGCAGCATGGTCTGAGGCTGTTCCCTGCTTGCTTGTTTTATGCTATGAAAAGAGGAGTCATGGCTGGTGAGCCCTTGGGCCATAGGTGACACAGAGACGTGAGGTCAGTGCGTGAGGCGCCTTGCAGGGTGCAGGTGGTTGGTGTGAGGGTGTGGGCGCAGGCCCTTAGCAGGGGTAGCGGGCTCTGCCGCCGTTGAAGCAGCCCAGGCCTCCGAAGCCGAAGCCGCCGGAGGAGATGGCCACTCCCTGGGCGTCGAGGGCGCTGCCCACGGCAGCTGATGAGGAGGATCCGACGGCGGTGTTCTGGGGGAAGGAGCTGAGGATGGGGTCCCCGG
>NW_011114974.1:0-351 GCF_000146605.3 Meleagris gallopavo
AAGGAAGATGAGGGCAGTTCTGAGCCAAACACTCGTGAGGGCCCCCGGGCTCTTCTGTCGCCTCAAAGTTGTTGGCAGGCTATGTCATTTCCATGGGGTCCCAACAAGAGCGTGCCCAAGTTTCCATCCCTGCTTGTGGGGCATATAGCAAGGATGAGACTGTCATGTCTGTGCCTCAGTGGTAAATTCTTCTACAAGGACACTGCCTCTCAGATTTCAAGTCTGTGGATATCCCCTCCCAGAGTCATTGCAGTTTTCCTGCCACCAGCCCTGCCCCTGTCCCCCATCCCCCATCCCCCTATCAGTGGTCTCACATCTCCAAGCATCTGGTAATGGCCTGAAGTCTTCTGT
>NW_011114975.1:0-655 GCF_000146605.3 Meleagris gallopavo
GCACACGAACCTCGGCAGGCACTTCAGATCAAAGCACTCTAATTAGCATAACTGCAGCAGGCAGTAGCTTATTTCTGCACATACCTAGCCGTCAAATTTGCTTGCTTTTAGATCTTTCTGCTTCCTATTGAATTAAGCCTCCTTTTGCTTTAAGGTGTTTATCAGACTTTCCACAGAACTGCTTTCATGTTTTACCAAAAATAACAACCCAGGGAAAAAAGACTCAGGAAAGGTCTCTGACAATACAGGGATGCAAACTTCCTACCTGTCACCCAAACAGGGCAGCGCCCACCCTGAGGCTCTTGTGCTGTCACTGGCACACACTGACCAAAGGGGAATCCTTCATAGCAATCACTGCTGAGTTGCACACAGTCATTCTGGGAAAACCGGTTGGTTGCGTTTGTTGTTCACATGCACAGCACTACAGAAGTTGTACAGCGATCTACACCTCTTCTTCTCCACCACACCGCAGAGAAACAAACAGCTTGCTGGCTAAAAATAACACATCTTGCAATGCAAAAAGAATTTTCCCAGATAAAACAAGGGAAAACAACCCAACAAGCAGCCTCCCTCCTTCCCCTCAATCCACCATCCTTCCCCCCACAAAACAGACAGAACAAACCCACAGGAAAGGGAAAGACAGAGATCGGAAGAT
>NW_011114976.1:0-360 GCF_000146605.3 Meleagris gallopavo
AAAAGAGAAAACAGCTACAAAATAGAGAAAAAAAAAAATCACTCACCCCATCCGTAAGAGCAAGGCACACTCCAAAGGAAGCACTCCACAGGCTCAGATGCTGCCCCTGCCTTCCCAGCCCTTAAATGGGATCAGGAGGGTGGAGCCTGGCTCTGCCCCACCCACAGCCAAACTGCCCCCAGCTGTGCTGCAGGGCCGCACCCCTCCCCAGGTGTTCCATCACAGCTTCAGGTGGGGCCCCTTAAAAGTGCCGGTACAGCCATAGGGCAAAGAAAATGAATAATGTGAAAATGCTGCCAAGGGAGGTTTATAGCTGGAGGACCTGCGATAACCCACATATTTTTAATCCCAGTCTGTCCC
>NW_011114977.1:0-491 GCF_000146605.3 Meleagris gallopavo
GGGGGGGAGAAAAAAAGAAGAGAGGAGAAAAGGACGGGGGAAAGGTGGGGAGGAAAAAGAGGAGAAGAAGTCGGAGAAGGGACAGGAAAAAGATGGGTAGGAAAGGGAAAGGGAAAAAAACAAATGGGAAAAAAAGGCGGGAGCCAAAAAAGGCGGGAGCCAAAAAGGCGGGAGCCAAAAAGGCGGGAGCCAAAAAGGCGGGAGCCAAAAAGGCCAAAGGCGGGAATGGGGCGAGAAATGGGAGGGAATGCCCTGTGCTGAAGAGGCCTCACCTGGAGCGCTGCGTCCATAGGAAGAGTCCTGAGGGCAGAAGAGACACGGAGCCGTTGGAGCACATCCAGAGGCCGGCCCCAAAACACCAAGAAGCCAAGGATCCAACAGCTCTCCTCCAAGGCCAGGCTGAGAGCTGGGGCTGTTCAGCGCGGAGGAGCCAAGGCTCCCAGGTGAGCTGCTAACAGCCTTTCCATACCTAAAGGGGAGCTGGAGGAAAG
>NW_011114978.1:0-411 GCF_000146605.3 Meleagris gallopavo
GTCCCCAATATCTCCATCACCCCCACTGACCCCACTGCCCCCACTGACCCCATTGCCCCCATTGACTCTAGTGTCCCCAGTATCTCCATCGCCCCCACTGACCCCATTGATCCCACTGACCCCATTGACCCCATTGACCCTAGTGTCCCCAATATCTCCATCAGCCCCACTGACCCCATTGCCCCCATTGACCCTAGTGTCCCCAATATCTCCATCACCCCCACTGACCCCATTGATCCCACTGACCCCATTGACCCCATTGACCCTAGTGTCCCCAATATCTCCATCAGCCCCACTGACCCCATTGACCCCATTGACCCTAGTGTCCCCAGTATCTCCATCGCCCCCACTGACCCCATTGATCCCACTGACCCCATTGACCCCATTGACCCTAGTGTCCCCAATATCTCC
>NW_011114979.1:0-509 GCF_000146605.3 Meleagris gallopavo
ATTTTTTCCCCTATAGGGTCATGTGACCACGGCGGCACCTGGCACAATGGGGGCTGCATCTGCCCCGATGGCTTCACGGGGGAAAAGTGCAGCTTCGCCGTGGACCGAATCGACACCACAGCCGGTACCGAACCTTTGGGGTCACCCCAAACCCCATCCGTGGGGCTGGGATGGAAACAGGGCCCCATAGGAGCCGGATTTGGGGATATGGGGTCATCGATGTGCACCTGGCCCCATAGGACCCAGATTTGGGATATGGGGTCACCGATGTGCACCTGGCCCCATAGGACCCAATTTTGGGGATATGGGGTCACCAATGTGCACCTGGCCCCATAGGACCCAGATATGGGATATGGGGTCACCAATGTGCACCTGGCCCCATAGGACCCAGATTTGGGATATGGGGTCACCGATGTGCACCTGGCCCCATAGGACCCAGATTTGGGGATATGGGGTCACCAATGTGCACCTGGCCCCATAGGACCCAATTTTGGGGATATGGGGTCACC
>NW_011114980.1:0-618 GCF_000146605.3 Meleagris gallopavo
CCTCCTGTCCCCCCATTCACCTGTCCCTCCCCACGTCCCCAAAACCCCCATGTCCCCAAATCCCCCAACACACCCACACACATCCCTCCCTAAATCCCTCCTCAGCCATTCCCCCCAAATCCCCCATATCCCCAATATGTCCCCATGACCCCAAATCCCCACATCCCCAATATGTCCCCATGACCCCAATCCCCCACATCCCTAATATGTCCCCATGATCCCACACCCCCAATATGTCCCCATGACCCCAAATCCCCCACATCCTCAATATGTCCCCATGACCCCAAATCCCCACATCCCCAACATGTCTCCATGACCCCAAATCCCCCACATCCTCAATATGTCCCCATGACCCCAATCCCCCACATCCCCAATATGTCCCCATGATCCCACACCCCCAATATGTCCCCATGACCCCAAATCCCCACATCCCCAACATGTCCCCATGACCCCAATCCCCCACATCCCCAATATGTCCCCATGACCCCAAATCCCCACATCCCCAATATGTCCCCATGACCCCAAATCCCAACATCCCCAATATGTCCCCATGACCCCAAATCCCCCACATCCCCAATATGTCCCCATGACCCCAAATCCCCACATCCCCAACATGTC
>NW_011114981.1:0-345 GCF_000146605.3 Meleagris gallopavo
TGGGGTGGAGATGGAGAGGGGGTGGTAATGGGGTTGGGGAGGTGGTGATGGGGATGGAATGCAAAATGGGGGGTGGAAAGAGAATGGGAGAGATGGTAATGAGAATGGGATGTGGAGGTGATAGGGATGGAGATGGGGATAGGGATGGGGATGGTGATGGAGTGGGGTGGGGATGGTGATTGGAAAGAAATTGGGAGAGTGGGGATGGAGATGGTAATGAGGATGGGATGAGGATGTGGATGGAGATGGGGAGATTATAGGAATAGGGATGAGGATGAGGATGGAATGGGAATGGGGTTGGAAAGAGGACAAGGGTGGGGATGGAGATGAGGATAGGGAGGGGAG
>NW_011114981.1:368-901 GCF_000146605.3 Meleagris gallopavo
AGTGATGGGGGTGGGGATGGAATGGGGACGGGATGGGATGGGGCTTGGAAAGAGGATGAGGGGAGGGGATGGAGATGGTAGTGAGGATAGGGTGGAGATGGAGAGGTGATGGAGATAGGAATGAGAATGGGGAAGTAATGTGGATGTGATGGAAGTGGGGATGGGGATGGGAATGGGGAGGTGATGGGATTGAATCTGGGGATGGGCTGATAATGGAGACGGTGATTGCAATAATGATGGGATGGGGGTGATGATACAGAGGGTCCCCTGTGCCTGCAGAGATAGATACCCCAACAAAAAATTAACTTCTTTTGACCCTGTTGGGCCGGGGGATGAACCCAATGGAGCTTGCAGAGACCTGGGAGACACCCCAAGGGCCACCACAGTGCCCTGCTGCTCCCTGGGCTGCTGTGAGATCCCAGAGGCTGCAAGATCTGCTGAGCTGGGACCCCTTGCAGGGTCTGTCCTGGGTGTGGGTTGTGTGGTCCTCTATCCCCACAGCCAAAGGAAAGAGACAGCATCACCCCCGTTAC
>NW_011114982.1:0-834 GCF_000146605.3 Meleagris gallopavo
TTGTGGAGCTTGGTGAAGTCAGTTGAGAAATGAGGACTGAGAGAGGAAATGCGATTGGCCTGCTTGCAACGATGGAAACCCTGTGTTTTCCCAGGTCCCACTTCGCAGAGCACCACGAGTACAAGTGTGCCGAGTACCAGCGTGTCAAGTAGCAGTGCCCCGCCAACAACAACCGGGTCTGCCCCCCACTACCACCTCTGGCACAACGCTCTCCAGCAGCACCACCAGCAGCACCGTGAGCACCACGCCTGTTACTGTCACGACCTCATCCGGCCCGACTTCAGTCAGCACATCCACACCCACGCCAACACCCACCACCTCCGTAACACCTCCACCCACGACAACGGAAGGTAATTGTCTGGCCTTGCTGTCAGGTGTCCCTTGCAGAGGGAGAGGTGAAGGCCTGTGAGCGCCTGAACGTAGGCTTTGTGTATGGGCTGAGGGCCGGGTGTGATTGCTGAACGTTCCTTAATGGAGCAGGAGCCCAAGGTAGTCCTGACTCTTGCTGTTTGGATGCAAGGTGAGTGCATTAGTTGAGGGCAGAAGGTCCCTTGTTGGTTGACACTGCGTGTCCTTGGAAAAGGTTTTTTTCAGCTAGGTGCAGCTGGTAGTCTTAGGCCGCCATTGGTCTGACTGGAAGTCTTCCTTTTGCTGCTGCGATATCTTGTCCTCAATCTAGAGAGAACATTCCCTTATGAGGCGTCTCGTGTAGGCGCAGTGGGCTTTTGTGGTGGGCACTATGGTTTCTGGTGCTTGTAGGTCACAGACATTCAGACGTTCTGCCCTTTCTTCCCCTGCGCTCGTGTGCAATTCTTTTAGTTCCTGCAGTGATTC
>NW_011114985.1:0-871 GCF_000146605.3 Meleagris gallopavo
GGATTGAGAAAACCCAACGAGGAGTTCAGTCGGAGCCCCCCAGAGTGCTGGGATAGGAATGTTGGGGACGTAATGTTGGTGTTTGGGTACAGGAGATATTCAGGGACACAACGTGATCTGAGAGCCCTCACCCCACACCAGGAACCAGGGGTGAATGCTCTCCCCTTTGAATGACGCCGATGGGAAAATGAAGATCAGAGCCCTCTTATCAGCATCAAAAAATGCCACCTGACCGCTCTCGTAGTCCAGGTGGATGCTGACCCTCCTGGGCACCCAGCGCAGAGCTAACAGGGTCACCTTGTGGGTGGTGAGAGCCCGGATCTGTCCCCCCCATTTCTCCACCCCCCAAATCCCCCCTTTGGGACATAGGCTGAGTTGACCCTTTCGTGGGATGGATTCTCGGGCCACGCCGATGGCCCAGTCCCCTTCATCCCCCACTTCCACCTCCCAGCTGTGCCGGCCGGAGGAGAAGCTTTGGTGGCCCAAAACAAAGGGCCAGTAGGCGAATCTTTCGGGGTTATCGGGAAGGTCCTGCTGTCCTGCCCCACGTTTCACACTCTTTCTGTCTTCGGAGAGGACGAGGTCAGGGTGAGCGGTGTCGGGGTCCAGGGTGATGCTGGCTGTGGGGTGTAAGAGGAGGGGGAGGTTTTGGGGTCCTCAGTGCTGAAGCCACGAGGATGTGGAGAGGTTGGATCCCCAGCACTAAACGAGTTGGGTGTGCTACATGTGGCCCCACTTGAGTAGGATTGTAGGATGGGACCGTCCCTCCCAACCTCAACCATTCTGTGGGGCCATGGGATGGCATCAGGAGGGTAAAAAATCCCAAAGAAGGAAGTAAAACGATAAAAGGTGGAGACCCCTCCCACGTGCC
>NW_011114987.1:0-451 GCF_000146605.3 Meleagris gallopavo
AAGCAAACCCTTCTGACTTGAAGCAGGGTGGAGTGGAGCTGCTTTCCTACAGCCCCATCACAGCATGGGTAGCAGATTATTAGCCTAAAGCAAAACAACACAACTGGGGATACCTAAGCTGCCACGTTTGATTGTGCTGAATTTGACAGAGAGGGATGGTCCCTAATACATGAGTGCAGGTGCTGTAGTGCAGTTATGTCTTTGATGCCATAGAACATCAAGAGATATGCTTGCAAAAACACAATTAGCTAATCTCTTATTACTACCAAAGAAGTCACAAGACCAACAATGTGTGCTGCTGCCTCTGATGTTATATCACTAAAGTAATTATAAAATCCAGCCTAGCCCCTGACAGCCCTTTCAAAAGGTTTTATACTCAGAATAAGTTGCAACTACAAACAGGCACCAACAATCCTCATGCAGGGACCATCCCTCTCTGTCAAATTCAGCA
>NW_011114989.1:0-1245 GCF_000146605.3 Meleagris gallopavo
CACGGTCAATGAGAGAGAAGCGCTGAGTTTCGGCGTTGTATCGAAGCAGTAGCTTTGCTTTAGTATCAGCAAATACACCACTCTTACCCTGAGCGGCAAGCTCAAGGAAGGTTGTGATGGAATAATCTGAGTAAGGGCTGTCATAGAAGTATGGGGTAGGACGCCCAAATTCACGCAACTCAAAAGAAGCCACAGGTGTATCGTCATAAGCAAGCTTTGCCTTACGAGCAATTTTTGCTGTATCAGAGGTTACCTGTGTTGCCACAAACTCATTTAATTGCTGGAAGTTGGCAAGAGAAACGCCACGGTCATAAGGCATGTTGTGTGCCTGGAAGATGATTTTAGCCGCTTCGCCATTCTCATTCTTCAGATTGCGATAGTAGGCAGTCATTTCAGCATCCACTTCATGTGCTGGTCGACCAACCTCATCAATCATCCAGTTGCTAATACCCGTCAAGTTTTCCAATTCCTGGGTGATGGCAAAGTCATCATTCTTGATCAGATAGGAGAAGGCCGAACCTGTAATACGTCGATTGTAAATTACTTCATCGTCGTGTTTCTTTACATTGCTAACGCGCAGCAATTCATCTGCTTTCCCTTCAAAGAGGAAGCGCTCATGGTAGGCTACGCCCAGCTCAAGTGAGATGTTGTGAAGAACAATGGCGTCGGTTTCAGTCCTTTCATCTTCATGCAGGCGCTCCAATCGGACCATCTGCTCTGGTGTAAGAAGGAATTCGGTGCCTGTTTCATTACGGAAATAACGCTCTTCAAACTCTTGCACATCCATCTTCTGGCCTGAACCAGCTTCGATGGTCAAATTGGTTCCACCAATATTGAAACACTTTGGAGCCTTACCCAGGCCAGTGCCTTCCGTATCAATAACAGCCAATACGTCAGATTGAGAAATGTCCAACATTTCAATGATCAGGCTTTCAAATGATTCAAATTCGCTATTTCCATAACGATTGAATTTAAAGTAGGGCAATTGCTTAATATCATCGCGGGTGATGTCGATGAAGTTGCTCTTGCGGTAAGTGTGCTTGTAGTAATCAATCAGATCTTCTTGAGCACCTTTTCCACCCTTAAGGTCTACCAGGCGTGGAAGGTGATCTTTTATGACCACTTGGCTGGCCATGAATACGCCTTCATCCATATAGGACAAGCGTAGAGCCTTCTCAAATCCACTGTCTGATACAGTGCGTAGCAACTCAATGGGAACTACAATAGCACCATCATGGAAGTCAG
>NW_011114990.1:0-461 GCF_000146605.3 Meleagris gallopavo
GAAAATAGTATTGAGCAACTTGCACTTAGAGATTACTGGTAGCTTTACTTGGTATCTATATATATATGAATCATGCCAGGAGTTTGTTATGTAAACACATGCTTATCTCTAAAGATTGGAAACTTTTGTAAAGAGAAAGCATATTTGCAGTAGTGACCAATAGAAAACATCATAAAAAATTAAACTATGACTTTGATAGCCAGCACTAACCAGAAAATAGTATGGAGATAACTTAATATGTGCATTCTCTCTGTTTGTTGTTTTTTTAATTTTTTTTTTCTGTGAATTTTGAACACTTGGCTTAAAATATACACTGCTGCAAATATGCTTTCTCTTTACAAAAGTTTCCAATCTTTAGAGATAAGCATGTGTTTACATAACAAACTCCTGGCATGATTCATATATATATAGATACCAAGTAAAGCTACCAGTAATCTCTAAGTGCAAGTTGCTCAATACTT
>NW_011114991.1:0-437 GCF_000146605.3 Meleagris gallopavo
CTTTCATGAACCTGTGCTGGCTGGGCCTGAAACCCCTGGATGCCATGCACGTGCTGTGTGACCTCACCCAACATGATTTGCTCCATAATTTTCCATGGTACTGAGGTCAGGCTGGCAGGCCTGTAGTTCCCCAGATCCTCCTTACAGCCCTTCCCGAAGAAGGGAGTCACATCAGCAAGCCTCCAGTCCTCTGGGACCTCTCCAGTTAACCAGGAGTGCTGGTAGATGACCATGAGTGGCTTGGCTATACCCCTGCCAGCTCCCTCAGCACCAAAGGATGGAGCCTATCTAGTCCCATGGACTTGTGACAGTCCCGATGGTGGAGTTCTCTAACCATCTCCACCTGAATCACCAGGAGTGTATTCTGCGTAGCATTCCAGGCTTCCAGATCAGGGCGTAAAGTGCCCTGAGGATAACTGATCTGCCTATTAAAGGCA
>NW_011114992.1:0-335 GCF_000146605.3 Meleagris gallopavo
TGAAAAGGAGATCTTAAGCCATGTACGAGGGGGTTTGGGCTGCTTCCAAAGTAACTGGTACTGAAACGCAGCTCCTTCTGGTACTTCAACTGCCAGTGCTAAACTGGATATTCAAGGGAAAGGTTCCCTCCACCCATCATGCTACTGATGCCACTTGGAGTAAGTGGATTGTGTTGATTACACGAGCTTGAATGGGGAACCTTGGTCATTCAGGAATCTTAGAGGTGATCATGGACTGGCCTGAAGGCAAAAAGTTTGGAACACCGCCAGCAGAAGAGGTATCACGTGCTAAAGAGGCCTCACCATACAATGAACTACCAGAAAATGAAAAGAAA
>NW_011114993.1:0-780 GCF_000146605.3 Meleagris gallopavo
TAACAGCGCGGCACATCCGGCCCCGGCTCTGTGACTAACAAGGCAAGGCATGATGTGGGCCATGCGCTCCAGGAGAGGGGGGGGAGGGAGATAACACATGCGTCTAACAAAAAAAAAAACAACAACCAACAACAAACTCAGAATAAATTAATTCAACTTTTCCCATCTTGAGTCTCTTTTGTCCATCAGAGTAACTGTTAAGAGATCTCCCTGTCTGTCTCGCCCCGTGAGCTTTTTCATTCCCTTATCTCCTGCTCTCCTGCTGGGGAGGAGGAGGAGGAGGGAGGGAGCGGCTGGGTGGGAGTTGGCAAAGTGATCACAAGATACTGTATTTTCCGATCCTTGTTGAACCACGGGCGAGAGTTCAGCAGAACTGCTGCCCCCTTGGACTTCCAGAGGGCAGACCTTGGCCTCTTTCGGACCGTGGTTGAGAGGGTCCCTTAGGAGGCAGTTCTGGAGCGCACAGGAGCCCAGGAAGGCGGGGAATGCTTTTAAGGGAGTTATTTTAAAAGTGCAGGAGCTGACCATCACTAAGTCACGCAAGACAAGTTGACGGGCAAGGAGGCCGGTCAGGCTGAACAGAGGCCTTTGGCTGGAACGCGGGAACAAAAGTAAAGTTTATGGTATTTGGAAGAATGGGCAAGCAACTTATGACCATTACGAGTACGTAGTGCAGCCATTCAGGGAGAAAATTAGAAAAGCCAAGGCCCAGCTAGAACGGAGCTTGGCCGCTAAGGTGAAGAACATCAGTAAATATTTCTATAAATACATCAACAGCAA
>NW_011114994.1:0-670 GCF_000146605.3 Meleagris gallopavo
AAAAAAAAAACAACAACCAACAACAAACTCAGAATAAATTAATTCAACTTTTCCCATCTTGAGTCTCTTTTGTCCATCAGAGTAACTGTTAAGAGATCTCCCTGTCTGTCTCGCCCCGTGAGCTTTTTCATTCCCTTATCTCCTGCTCTCCTGCTGGGGAGGAGGAGGAGGAGGGAGGGAGCGGCTGGGGGGGAGTTGGCAAAGGGATCACAAGATACTGTATTTTCCGATCCTTGTTGAACCACGGGCGAGAGTCAGCAGAACTGCTGCCCCCTTGGACTTCCAGAGGGCAGACCTTGGCCTCTTTCGGACCGTGGTTGAGAGGGTCCCTTAGGAGGCAGTTCTGGAGCGCACAGGAGCCCAGGAAGGCGGGGAATGCTTTTAAGGGAGTTATTTTAAAAGTGCAGGAGCTGACCATCACTAAGTCACGCAAGACAAGTTGACGGGCAAGGAGGCCGGTCAGGCTGAACAGAGGCCTTTGGCTGGAACGCGGGAACAAAAGTAAAGTTTATGGTATTTGGAAGAATGGGCAAGCAACTTATGACCATTACGAGTACGTAGTGCAGCCATTCAGGGAGAAAATTAGAAAAGCCAAGGCCCAGCTAGAACGGAGCTTGGCCGCTAAGGTGAAGAACATCAGTAAATATTTCTATAAATACATCAACAGCAA
>NW_011114995.1:0-573 GCF_000146605.3 Meleagris gallopavo
ACAATCTTATCAGAAGGTTTACATTTGTTAATTACTTGTTAATTTATTTGTTACCTGGTATCAGTCCTGTTGTCTCCAAGATGTCTCAATACTCTTCTTGTTCGTATTGATAAGGTGATTTTCTTCAGAGTCTTTGTTAAACAAAGAGTACAGGGGGAGGTGCCTGAACTTCCTCAATACCTTCTTCAGGCACTCCCTGAGGCATGTAATGAATTGTCCTTTTAATTTGCACAGGATACTCTTGCAATGGGTGTGACATATATTTTCAATGCTGGCTATACATAAGTTGTTACTAGCTTATATATATATGTATGCTTTTAATTATTTAACTTCTCCTTTAATTCTTTATTACTCAGGTCCTGTCTATCCAGCACCAAAAGCTAGTAGTTTTCTAACATGAAGGGGTTTATGGTTTGTAAAGATATTTATTACATCTAGCTTGCCTTTAACTGAAGGCCCAGAAGTTTTTCAGATGGCTGGACAGACAGGAGCTTCAGTCTTTGTGCTTATAATTTACTCCATCTACCTAATCTCTATGGAGATATATATATACATATATATATATGTATATAT
>NW_011114996.1:0-447 GCF_000146605.3 Meleagris gallopavo
GGGAACACAGATATTCCTGGAGAATGTCATTCCCAGAGATAGTCAAGAAAATGGCCTTGGATCTCATGCTGGAGACAAAGCTCGAGTTTCTAACATGTTTAGCTTTGTTGTGTGGACCTATGATTTTTCCCACTAATCCAGCGTGTTTTGCAGCTGGTGGCTGTTATGCTGCTACAAGTTGAATGGAACAGAGAGACAAGGTGGTTGTGTGCTGTGTGCATCACTGACCAGATAGAGTCAGAAATGAATTTCCTCTGTTGCATGGTCAGGAGGATTTTGTAAGGTTCATGTATGGAGCGAGGAGTGACAAAGTCTGAAGTTGCTCTTATTTGTTTTGTGCCTCAGGCTGAGACGTTTTGACAGCGTTGGCATCCGCTTAAAGTGTGCAAGCAAAGGCCAAGTGTGCAGTCGTTTTGCTGCTGGGATGCTCCAGCTGTCATGTCCAGG
>NW_011114997.1:0-491 GCF_000146605.3 Meleagris gallopavo
GGAATGCAGAGGAGATTCACCTTAACCCATTTAAGCTCAGTGACAAGGGGCGCTCAGGCCTGCTCCCAAAGCATCCGGGAGTCGCTCTGCTCCCCCACTGCCACCATCTGCACCGCCCTCGGACCCTCCCTGACACCGCCTGTGGCCCCGCTCCTCCTCTCTGCAATTCAGCTCTGTTTTGGGACTGCGTTAGTGAGGTCGGCCTTGGGAAAGAGAAGCTGGGCGGCGATGATGAGGTGACTTTTGGGGGCCGTTTCCTGGGGGAGGGCAGGGCCTGGGGATCCCCGCATCCTCCTGCCATAGCCAGGGGTGGGGGCCCGTCACACCAGCGCCTTTGTTTTGGTGAGGCCAACAGTTCATTATGGGAAGAGGCTGTGTTGAACTGGTGCAAAGCTTTGGCACAAGTCAGAGCCTCTGGCAAGGGACTTCCCATCACACCGTGGTTGCACGTGCCATGGGAAGGAGCTGGCAGCTGCTTTACCTTTTCTGCC
>NW_011114998.1:0-501 GCF_000146605.3 Meleagris gallopavo
GAGCTGGCAGCAAGTTTGCTGACCTCAGGAGCAGCTTTGACAGTACGACCCCTCGCCTCCCCTGTACTGAAATGGATGTCACAACAACATTGGTTACAAATACCTAAATGAAGTAGAACTCCTCTTCAGAATGCAGTAACAGTTTTCACAGATGCCGTCCGAAAATCGCGTACAGCAGCAGCGACATGGCAACAAGACCAGCAATGGAAGCATCGAATCCTTCAAGCGCAATGTGGAGACTCTTTGCAGACTTTAGAACTTTCTGCTGTAGTTTGGGCGTTCCTGAACTGGTCTCAAAAGCCCCTTAACGTAGTATCGGATTCGTTATATGTTGTGGGCCTCATAGAAAGGGTAGAGGATGCTAGAATCAGGGATATTGGCAACCGATGCCTATTTGAGTTACTATGTTACAGAGAGCGGTTATGATAAGGGATGAGAAGTATGCTGTGATTCATGTCAGAAGCCACAAATGGGTGGAGGGCTTAGGTGAAGGGAACCAGC
>NW_011114999.1:0-395 GCF_000146605.3 Meleagris gallopavo
ATCCAAACAATTTCTCAGGACGGTATCTCTGAAAAAGCAGATTTTATTCGCAATTGCAATGCCGGGCCTCCTGCTGACGTGCGGAATCAAACTCCATAACCACAAAGTAGTTATGAAAGCAGCTACGTTTTAATCAGTGCTGCGCAGACACTGGCTGCAAGGGGGATCGTTCCTCCTAACCTGCACAGCGTAGGGCAAAAGCTTGGTACAGATATAGGCCGAACTAATACATAATCAGTGTTTTCCCGGAATTCGTATACATATTCATTACATTTCCAGAACCCATCAGCACTTGGTCCCTCCCCCTTCACGTGCGCTGCAGGCAGTGGGGGTCTCCTTCTGGTGGCCATGGGATGAAGGCTCACTGTCTTCAGCAGAAGTAATCCCATCCTGAC
>NW_011115000.1:0-304 GCF_000146605.3 Meleagris gallopavo
AAAGACATGAAGAGCATCTCTTTGGAGGAACATTTTAGCACAGCCAACCACAAACTTCTGGTCTTCGAGTACAGATTCATCAATTGGCCCTTCTTCTGCTACAGCGGTGTGCCATTTCTGCAGTCAGCACAGATCTGCAGCATCCTTTCCTCTCTCCTCCATCACACACAGCCCTTCGTGCAGCCTGTTTAGAGGCGGTACCCACACCACAGCTCACAAGAGCTTCTTACCTGGGGAGGCTTTCCGTTTCCCCCCATGCCCAGCACCATTCCAAGGACGCGCAGGCTCCGTCCCTGCAACAACA
>NW_011115001.1:0-552 GCF_000146605.3 Meleagris gallopavo
AAAACACATAGCTTCTTTTGAATCAAGAGGGCAATAGCCACCCTGGCCTGAGAGCTCTGATTACAGAGCATCACACACATGCCTTGCTTGCTGGCAGATGCCACTAGAATTGAGGGCAGGAGAGCAAGGAATCCGTTTCCTCTGTTCAGCCACCCCCTTTTCCAACAGGCCCCCAGGTAACCCATCTGGAAAGCTCCTGGAAATCTCCCCAGGCAGCCACCATGCCCCACCGCAGCCATCACCCCAACTCATGGGTCTTGGGCAAGGCCAAGGCACAGTGTTGCCCACCACCCCAGCGCCAGGCTGCCAACAGGAGGGCTTCATTTGACTAGGTCCTGCTCACCATCTCAGAGCTCTCGGACAGCAGTACAAGGCCTCTAAGCACCAGCCAGACTAGCGGCAGGCGCTCAATCTTGAGAAGCTGCCGGAGCTGTGCTGGGTTATGCAGCTCTTGCAGATTCTCTTCAGTGGGATCCATCACCTGAAACAAAGGCAACAGTGAGAGCCAGGCAGAGGCAGCAAGACTCCCTGCACCCTGCAGCTCCTGGCTCC
>NW_011115002.1:0-412 GCF_000146605.3 Meleagris gallopavo
GAGGGGGGAATGACTGTTAGGCTGGGAGCTGGTTGGGAACGCAGTCATTTCTCTGTTTGTTGCTCTGAATGGTAAACGATTAAATGTTCAGCGTTCGTTTTTCTGTGTTTTGGCCTGCGGTCAATTCTGCAGCTCCAAAGACCCCCATCCCCGTGCCCACCTCAGTGCAAGGATGGGGCACCGCAAATGGCCGCGTCATAGGACTGCAACCACCTGCCCCGTTCCTCCCCCCAAAATCCCCCTCTCCCCCTCAGCACTGTGTGGGAAATGGCTGGGGCGGGGATTCCGGGAGAGCTGGGGCGGCTCAGCCTGCAGAAGAGGAGCTCGGGGGGATCCCGGGCACGGCCGTCGGTCCCTGCAGGAGAGGACGGAGCCGGGCTGTGCCCTGCGGTCGCCCAGCAGCAGGACAGGA
>NW_011115003.1:0-418 GCF_000146605.3 Meleagris gallopavo
AAGTAACAAAATCAGGTGAGAAGGGTACTATTGAGAGCTGCCCGTGAGCTCCTGTCCCGGTAAGTTGGTTTCTCTAGTCAAGCTATCAGCTACACTCTCCCCCACTGCCTCTTAGCACTGCACTGACCTGTAGTGTTATTTCCTCCCTGTCACCTTTGATAACTCTACGGAGGGACCTCCTGAAGTTCATCACAAGTGTCAGAGAACAATTCTTGAATTTTTTCAAGAAAACAACGGCCCCAGGGCAAATAAGTGTTAGTAAGACTTGATTTGAATTTGTTGAGGCAGCTTCTATTGCTTTTCTTCAACAGGGCGCTAGCCTGAAATTCTTCTGTGACCAGAAGGAATACATTGGAAGAAGTGTCTACTACTGGAAGAAAATCCTAGATTAGTTTGGAAACCATACAAAAAGAACAAG
>NW_011115004.1:0-810 GCF_000146605.3 Meleagris gallopavo
TAGTTTGTAGGATTTGTTTTCTCCTGCAAACCTGTTCCAGTGCAGCAGCAACAAAAAGCTCAACTGCAGCGGACCCCACTCTTCTGATTTCTGTAGTCAGACGTGTTTGTGAAATGTGCCGAGTATAAAGATCGGTCGCTTGCTTCGCTGGTGGCCTCAGTTTTCCTTTGGTAGCCTCTGCCCGTTACTGGAAACAAGGTTCCTGTCTTCCTCCTGTCTCTTTCAGAAACAAAGGCTTGCATGCAAGAAGTGGGCTGGTAACTAACTGTCAGAAGTGTTCTGCGTTGCTGAAAAGGGGGCTCTCCCTGTTCGTTGCTTCAAATGTACTGTACGTCTGACGTGTGCCTGTCATGTTTGTTTTCTTCTTCCATTCAGAAATCGTTGAAAGGATTCACCTGTGCTAAGCTGTATTTTGAAATAAAGAATATGAGCTTGCTAAAAGGTAATACGTGTGGATGTCCGTGGTTGACCTGTTCTTGAAAGTGTAACAGAAAAGCTAGTTGAGGTAGAGAAATCAAGGTCACGATGATGCCGTTTTAAGGCAGCAGGAAATGGAAGGATTGGGTGCCACTGAAATCTTTCCAAAAGCAACTGCATTAGTCATATGGTACCAAAGAAATCATGGAGTTGAAGTGGCTTTTATTTCATCACAGGATGCACCTGTGAGCTGCTGCTTCTTTAATGAACGTCAGTACTTGCTGGCAAAGAAGTCGCATCAGTACGTGTAAAAATAACGTTGTTGTCACATTAAGGTCTAGTCAAGTATCTAGAACGAAATGCAGCCCTGCTTTCCCTTTGACAGATTCAGTT
>NW_011115005.1:0-824 GCF_000146605.3 Meleagris gallopavo
GCTGCTGTGGCCTCATGTCCGTGCCTGTGCCTCCTCCAGTGTGAGCAGCTTTGTGGAAGGACAAGACATCCACAGGGACTTGGGCCATAGTAAAGAACTGTGTCCTGTAAAGGAAAAGCACAGATAAGAGGGAGGATCGGCAAGCAGCAGCACCGCCATCGCAGATCGTGGGGGAGGTGCTGTGTTTTTCTAAGTCTTGGCTATCCTAGCCACTGGAAGATGATGACCAAAATAACCATTCCGTTTGACAGATTCACCTTTGGATCTACTAATTAAAAAAACAACTTAAACAGAATGAAGACCAGAAAAGGTGTGCAGATGTATGTGTACGTGACAGGCCGCGCCAAGAGGCCCAGGGAAGAGGGAAATGCTTTCATTGCCTTGTACTTACTCAGCACTTCTCGTACGGTCAGCAGAGGGTTTGGGAGCTCCCTGAAGTTCATTTTGCAGGGGGAGCTCGCGCTGCAAATGTCACAGCCATAGCTGTCCTGGGTTGGGTCGGGAATCTGCTCGGAGTCGAATCCACGGCTGGAGAGAAGGACACAACAATGGCAGGAGGGGTTGAAAAAGAGGAAAACTACAAGTGAAAAGCAATACAAAATACAGTCAAGAAAAGGAAGGGGTTCCTGACTTACAGGAAAAACAAACACTTGGTCACCAACGCCACGTGAGCAGCGCCAGATGAGATGTTTCCAAAAGGAGACCTTCTCTTTTTGCTAAGGCATTTCCAGTTACCCTGACAACTGGCTGCCCAGTTGTCACACGCCAGGATCCCAAAGCAGCGAGGAGAAGCAGGGGCCGCTCAGAAGCGGCTCTGCAAACAG
>NW_011115006.1:0-539 GCF_000146605.3 Meleagris gallopavo
TCTTTCAGTTGTTTTTTTTCCTGCCACTTTAATGCATAGACAAAAAGGACAAAAGTAAGTCATAATTTCATAATATGTCCAAATTCAAATCACTGTTTTAATGTGTCTTTTCATCACATATGGAATGTGATTATCTGGGTCCAAGGGCTACTGTGCCAGTTCATCATCAACACC
This sequence comes from Meleagris gallopavo, assembly GCF_000146605.3. Taxonomy (NCBI): domain Eukaryota; kingdom Metazoa; phylum Chordata; class Aves; order Galliformes; family Phasianidae; genus Meleagris; species Meleagris gallopavo. Next base: position 175 of record NW_011115006.1, read on the forward strand.
TAGAAGTCTTGTCTCCTTGAGAGATGGGCTCATTGTGAAATATGTTGCTCATAAAAACATTTTAAATGAAACCAAAATGGTCATTAAAAATCACAGTAAGCAAGCCAACAGAAAGTTCATCTTATTGCACCTAAGGTTATTTCTTCCGAATGACTCACACTGGATTAATCTCAGGTTCTCTAAAGAAAAGTACACATGCTTCACAGGGAGAGAACCCTCAGCAAGTTAATAAAAATATATGAACTTATCAGTTAGGAACATGGGAACCCATACAGCCCAATTTCACATGAGAACACACTGCCTGCAGCAGTGTGCATATTTACCTGAGCTGATGTTGAAAGTCAGAATGATTAATTTAACCAACA
>NW_011115007.1:0-423 GCF_000146605.3 Meleagris gallopavo
CTCAGTGGGTGACGCCTGCTCCGTGTACACAGCATGCACACAAACTGCACCTCATCTCTTCCCATTTATCCCCCCACCATTTCTGCAGGCATTTAGAGGCACTTAAACGTCTCTGAGTGGAAGGCTCGTGGACAAGACTGCATGCACAGGACATTTCTCACTTCTTTGGTGCGAGAGCACTGCTTGTCTACATGACCAATATTTTGCAAACAACCACCAACAACCATCGCAACTAACAACTGAAATGGCATTCCCTGCAAAAAAAAACCACAAAAGAACAGCCTGTCCTAAGACCTCTCCTCACACACTTGCCCAAAAGGCCAGAACCATTTATTCCGTTTGCCAGGCTTACTCACAGAACACCAGGCTTCTCTTCACCGGGCATCACATGGACACAAACAGGCTGCTGGTGCGGGGAAGGCA
>NW_011115008.1:0-503 GCF_000146605.3 Meleagris gallopavo
GTATGTGATTATTATTGTAGCAGTGCCGAGCTTTTTATTTTTTTCTCTCTCCATGGTGTTTGTACGTGGTGGATCTGCAGACTATGTTAAGCTTTGTTTCTTCTTTGTAGCTGCAGCAGTGTGTGTGTTCGAGTGTATGAAGGCAATTCGCACATTCCACACATTCCAGACATGGTGTAGTCAGTTATGGAAATTGCAGAGGAAACTTGTTGAAAATTGTAATAATTGTTGGATTGGAGAAATGATTAAAATTACTCATGTAATCCTGGGGTCTGTGGAAAAACGACAAGTTCCCATCTTGCTGGAGGATATTGATTATGGCTCTCCCAAGAGGAATTCAGTGTACAACTATGCTTTGAGGGAACTGGCAGACACAGTCACCTAGTAATTTGAGAAGGGACAATTGTCCAGTATAAATATTTATATTCAAGTGTATTTAGATTGTTGTGATTGATTGCAGTTTGCACCAGGCCAAAATAGATGAGTACTGGAACAAGAAACCA
>NW_011115009.1:0-569 GCF_000146605.3 Meleagris gallopavo
TAGGGAGGAATAATTGCATGCACCAATACAGGCTGGGGGATGAGCTGCTGGAGAGGAGCACTGCAGAGAGGGACCTGGGCGTCCTGGTGGACGACAGGTTGGCCATGAGCCAGCAGTGTGCCCTCGTGGCCAAGAAGGCCAATGGCATTCTGGGGTGCATTAAGAAGAGCGTGTCCAGCAGATCGAGGGAGGTGATCCTCCCCCTCTACTCTGCCCTGGTAAGGCCTCATCTGGAGTACTGTGTCCAGTTCTGGGCTCCCCAGTACAAAAAAGAAAGGGACCTCTTGGAAAGAGTCCAGCGGAGGGCCATAAACATGGTGAAGGGCCTGGAGCATCTCCCCTATGAAGAAAGGCTGAGTGAACTGGGTCTGTTTAGCCTTGAGAAAAGACGACTGAGAGGGGACCTGATCCAGGTTTATAAATATCTGAGGTGTGGCGGCCATAGCGGTGAGGCCAGTCTCTTTTCAGTGGTACGTGGAGACAGGACGAGGGGAAACGGACATCAGCTGCAGCACAGGAAGTTTCGCACGAATGTGCGTAAGAACTTCTTCACGGTGAGGTGACGGAGC
>NW_011115010.1:0-674 GCF_000146605.3 Meleagris gallopavo
GGGAAACACCGCAGATGGAAAGCCGCTGTGTGGAGCCCCACACAACAAGTTGCAGAGGCCACTGAAGAAAAAGGAGAATCAAGCCAATTTGCAGAGGTAAAGGCTGTCCAACTGGCCTTGGATGTTGCTGAACGGGAGAGGTGGCCAATGCTTTATGTTTACACTGACTCGTGGATGGTGGCAAATGCTCTATGGGGGTGGTTACAGCAGTGGGAGCAAAACAACTGGCAAAGAAAGGGTAAACCTATTTGGGCTGCTGACCTGTGGAAAGATATTGCTGCCCGAATAAAGAATATGGTTAATAAAGGTGCGTCACGTAGATGCCCATGTGCCCAAGAATAGGGCTACTGAAGAGCAGCAAAATAACCATCAGGTAGACAGAGCTGCCAGAATTGAGGTGGCCCAAATAGATCTGGACTGGCAGAACAAGGGTGAATTATTTCTAGTCCGATGGGCCCATGAGACCTCAGGCCATCAAGGGAGAGACGCGACATATAAGTGGGCTAGAGACCGAGGGGTGGATTTAACTATGGATGCTATTGCGCAAATCATTCACGACTGTGACACGTGTGCCACAATTAAACAAGCCAAGAGAATGAAACCTCTCTGGGAGGAAGGGCGATGGCAAAAGTCAAATATGGGGAGGCATGGCAGGTTGATTATATCACCTTGCC
>NW_011115011.1:0-832 GCF_000146605.3 Meleagris gallopavo
AAGACGCACACTTTGGCAGCACCGGGTACCTTATACACTGACTGGTTGTCGTGTCACAAGGGGTGATCGACAGTCGCACTTTGGCGTGCTCGGCTCCGCAACCGTCGGGCCGTGGGCGCCTGCAGTGTGGTACTAGGGAACCAGAGTTGTGTGTTGGTATGTGTATAATGGATGGATGGACGTCGGTTCCATTCATCAACTAGTTCGGTGTGTACGTTAAACCCTAGGCAGGGGATCACTCGGCTCATGGATCGATGAAGACCGCAGCTAAATGCGCGTCAGAATGTGAACTGCAGGACACATGAACATCGACACGTTGAACGCATATGGCGCATCGGACGACTCAACCCGACCGATGCACACATCCTTGAGTGCCTACCAAGTTATCTCAACACTCTAACCAAACTGACCGTCCTGACCCCATCATAGGGGGGTAGGCTGTCGCAGCATGGCGTGCTCGGATCCGCATCCTTGTCGGGACCGTGGGCGCTGAAAGTGAGAGTGCTAACACAGAGAGACATACGAGGTATGGTACACAAACCTAAACACACACACACATGTGAGCATGGGTGAAGAGCGAGCGCGCGTCAAGTCGCACGGTTCGACCTCTAGTATCAACCAACGGATGTATCCACCACAGCATATAAGGTTATCACCAATTGCACGGGGACTTCCACCGGTTGGCTCGGGTCGAGTAACACTTGCGGCCCAACGCGCTCGTATCTTTCCTCGCATCCAGTTGCAGTCGCGAGACGTGTTCACGCCGTGTCGGTGAGTGAGGTTAGCACGACCGTAATAACTTCGTATAGCATACATTATACGAAGTTATACG
>NW_011115012.1:0-487 GCF_000146605.3 Meleagris gallopavo
ACTGTTTCTTAGTAGCATCATACAGCTACCGCTTCCATTCTTGTGTCAGTTTTTCACTGTTCAGCTTTACATATTCATTTACAGATTTCGTGGTATGTTAGGTACATTAATTCTTTAGCCAACTAGTGGAAAACATAAGGAATGTTCTACAGTTTCCCTTTGTCTCTAGGCTTAGAGAGGTGCTGAATTTCCTACATGAACAGTGACTTTTTCCATGCACTAAGCTGAAAAGCTCTTGCCCCTAATTTGTAGCCTACATTAGAGTGTAAGCTGGCAGCATTCCTGTTCATACTTCGGCAGTACTGTTCCACCAGTGAGGCATGGCACACGGATCATGCTACCAGTCTAATTTAACAGGCAGTCATGTGGCTGTGTTTGTGACAGCGTGCAGTGATGTGGTCGTGTTTGTGTCAATATGCAGTGATGTGGCCATGTTGTGTCAACGTGCAGTGATGTGGCCATGTTTGTGACAGCGTGCAGTGATGCG
>NW_011115013.1:0-450 GCF_000146605.3 Meleagris gallopavo
CTTTTTTTTTTTTTTTCATACAACTAGCTGGCTTCTGAGTAGGGCATTCCATCATTTACTCTGTTTATTTTCTCTGTAGTGCTGTTAATGTGTAGCATTATAACACTTAATAGTTGCTTAATGAACTTCAGGCAACATTATTTTATGAGCAGAGAGTAAGAAGACCTCTTAATGTTAATTTGTGCCTCTTTTTAACAGATCTTTAACTGTGATGTTGCTGGTTTGTTACTGCCTACTTTGTTTGTTTGTTTTCTGCCTTCTATCTCAATGCGATTTTATTTTATTTTTTTTTTGGTACTCTGAATTCACTATGAAGGATGGATTCTTACAACCTGCAGTATTTCCCTTTTGTTGTGTAGGGGCAAAAGAGTGGACCTCTCAGCACTGTGGTATGTTCTAGTCTAGGCTGACACACTGTCATTCGTTCTCCATTGCAGAAAAATGGTAAAT
>NW_011115014.1:0-770 GCF_000146605.3 Meleagris gallopavo
CCCCAGGCCCTGACGCCCAGTGCTTAGGGCTCCAGAGAGCCCCAGGGTCCCTCAGTGTCCCTGTTCCAGTGCCACGCTTACTGTAACAGACTTCTTCCTTATGTCCCATCTAAAGACTCTGTCCCTTGCTTTTTGCAGCCCGCCTTGGGATACTGAAGGCTGCCCTCAGGAGGTCTCCCCGGAGCCTTCTCTTCTGCTGGCTGCCAAATTTGATATCATGAATTGATATCATGCTTCATAAAGACAAAGCAGTGGAATGTCTTTAACCTCAACAAAATAATTTTTAAAGGTCGGATGGACTCTGCTATAGAAGCAGATGTCAAATGTGGATTTTCTCCATCGAAAACTGATGCCTGGCAGCTTGGAGACTAATGTATATATGTACAGAGATTTTTTTTCCCTTCCAATTTTAATAGTAAACTGAGACTATACTTTGAATTCATGATGAAATGCTAAAAATGTGTACTCTCATTTTGTGCCAGTACTCGGCTGACGGAGTTTTTGGCCGTTCTGTGGCATGTAATGCAATCAGCATGGAAGCATCGTTGGTCGTTGTGGATTTTGAGTAAGATTTCTCACCCTCTGCTCATGATGGGTGAGAGTTCAGCTGTCCAAAGAGAAGACTTGAGCTCTGCTTTTCCTACGTGTATTTTTGTGTTTGAAAAAATTGAACCACTGACTCAGTGCTAAAAGCTGACTAAAGCTCTTTGGAAACGTGTGGCATTTCACTGCTATATAAAAGGCTCTGCTTGGTGGCTCCCATTGTATAT
>NW_011115014.1:8602-9345 GCF_000146605.3 Meleagris gallopavo
CATCTGTGTATTCGTTGATTATACATTAGGTTAATTATAACGTGGGTGCCAAAAATTGTCTCCGTATTAAGCTACTCATCATCTGTTTTCCACTACTTTTGTCTTTGCAGTAGGCATCAAAGGTGAGACTGAATTGGAAAGTGAACGTGTGACTACTTTGGAAAATCAACCAACTCCTGGGAGAAAACTACAGCACAACCTCTGCAGGCTCCTTCTGCATCTGCCTGGGGCACTGGCAGCAGTGCTGAAGATGAGAGTCCAGAAGGCACTCAGGCAGAAGTTAAAATTCAAAATGTGAAAGTAAGAATGAAGGCTTTAACAGAAGCTTTTGTCACTAAATTCAGAAAATTATTCTCAAACCTCCAAGACGTGACTGTTTTCACTTTGTGAGGAATAAAACATGCAGCAGAAGAAACACTATCTGACTCCTTTCACTGTGCCTCGGGTCTTTTCTAACACTGGAAGAGAGGCACAGATCTTCTGTTTCTCAGGGAGAGAAAGGAGTTACAGCTGTATCCAAAAAACCTAGAATCGGCTTTGGCTAGTACAATTCCTCCTACAATATATGTATGAATTAATTGGTTTCAGAGAGAGATTTCAAAGAAAAAGGGTATATTTTATGGGATGATACTACTTCAAAGCTGTATCAGTCACTTTTAGTCACCTGTGGTGTAACACCGTAAATAAAAACAAAACCCCATCTGCAGGGCAAAATCAGGATTAAGTGAAAATTGAACAGGTTT
>NW_011115015.1:0-732 GCF_000146605.3 Meleagris gallopavo
AGAAGAGCCAACTCTCTGACCTTGGGCACAACTCACCAACCAAGAGCCAGGCCTGGCAAACTTGGCCGATCTGAGCATGCGGGAGGGGGCTGCAATCAGACCAGAAGTGTCCACTTCGATTGCAGCTCCTTGTAGAGAGGAACATCAAACAGTAACAGGTGTGAATGAGTTCATTCACAAGCTGCACAATGAGTTTGTTCTTTATTAAAAAAAGCATGCATGCCGAGTCAAAAAGGTAACAGCAGGAGTTGATATCAATGGAAGACGTTCCTCTTCCTATGCCTCATCCTCCTCCCCCCGCTCTCCTTGCCTCACCTTTACCCCAGCTCCTGGAAGATGCCCACAGACTTTCAGTCAGCTCTCAAATCCATAGGACTCCTTTCACATTACTCCATTAATAAAAGATTTCAGACTCGTTCCATGCACTCAAACTGACCGAGCAGTGGTATCACAATCACTCGTAACACACGGAAGCACCCAAACCCTGAGGATTTCTTTTCCCCTCCACTACCAGGTTCTTCTTAGCACACAGGACTTCTGCTGCTGCTATCAAACAAAGCCAGCAGTACAAAGCAAGCAGCCACCGAGGACTCTAAAAGCAAAGCCTGATCCACAAAGCACACCTGAACTTCACAAGCACACCTGAGCCGCCTCCTTGGCTGATGATAATTTTCAGGTATTTTATGAGCTAGCTGAGAAGAAACATCTTTTTATGTTGGACTGATTACAGGG
>NW_011115016.1:0-355 GCF_000146605.3 Meleagris gallopavo
AAGGAGGCAAATCCCTCTCACTGAAGAGATAGATTAAATGAGTGCAAGAGCCAAGAACCTATTGATTTTTTTAAATACATGCTTCAATTAATTACATTATAGAACTAGTATTGATAGATGTCTAATTCTTTACAGTGTTTCACTAACAACAAATGTAAAGGGATACATGCAAGATCTATAGCCCATAGTTTTAAAGATTAGCTCATTTCAGAAAAAGTATTTTTAATTACATGCTCATGTCCATAACTGCCAAACATGCAAGCTCAAAATCCAAACATACATTATCTTAACAAAGAATCTCTAATCCATTAATAGAGGCGCAGATCTGTTGTTCCCTAACAGTCACCAATGCTAT
>NW_011115017.1:0-365 GCF_000146605.3 Meleagris gallopavo
AGCCCCACAGAGCAATTTCCTCCCTCTCTTTCCTGGTCTTTTGAAATCCCAAATATTTACAGAAATTTAGAAAGGATATATAGTATGCTGACTGCCAAAGAGCACTACAAAAGGCATCTTCCTTGTTAAAATAACAGAGGATCTTCATGATCAGCTTAGCCGATACAGAAGGGAAGAAAAAGGTATCGGATTAACTTGGGGTATTTCCTTTCTTCTGGAAATCCAGGTTGTAGAAGTAGAGCCCGAGACATTTTGTGAAAGATGGAGGTCGGCAGACAAGTCTATCAGGAACGCGAGAAGGAAAACATGGACAGTAGATGGAGACTCATAGGCCATAGCAATTGGGGTGATGAACCCTTGACGAG
>NW_011115017.1:5511-6106 GCF_000146605.3 Meleagris gallopavo
CTGAGTGACAGCTCACAGCTGAGCTTGCGGTGAGCAAGACACACAAGAGCTGGAGATGCACTTCTGTGTGTCACTAAAACGTGGGCTTTGTGGCTGCCACGAGCAAAGAAACAGAGAGTTTGTGTGTTTTATTTCTGTGTTTGGCTGAGCGGCTAGAGCAGGGCAAGGAGGCAGATTGGGACGTGCTGCTTTCCAAATACTGTGCTGTTTGCTGGCAGTGCTCCTGGTGTGGGAAATTCTGTCCTGTGAGGTGTGAACCCTTTGCTTAGTTGACTTGTTGCAGCAGGTTTCTTTCTCCTGCTGAAGCCTTCCGGAGCGCTTCTGTACACAGCCACGGCCTTTGCCTCTTTCTTTCCTTCTTTCTTTGTCGTGTTTGACGCTCTGCAAGCTGGGAATTGCCAGGGAACAGCTCAATGTGCTGTGGAGTTCAGGGGGACAAACTGCCAAGAAACACTGCGCAGCTTCAAAGCCCCGAAGCTTGGAGAGAGGAGAGATGTGCAGCGCTCTGCCTGGTGCAGGACACGATGGGCTCTGCAAGGCGCTTTCCACCAAGCCCTCGGATCCGTGCTCCAACTGCATCCAAAGCAACCCAGTG
>NW_011115017.1:8071-9146 GCF_000146605.3 Meleagris gallopavo
GTGAAGGTATCAGCAATATTCTCAGACACCTTCAGAATGTTTGTTGAGGTGAAGCCCAGAAGAATCTGTTCCAGATTAGACTTGCAGTGGGTTGGATGCGGGAAGGAGTTCAGCCATCTCGAAAATATGGCCTTATTTGGCTTTGGAATCTTCTGATCAAACAGATCCTGCCCAGTATTGTAGCCTGGTCCCTGAGCAACAGCAGAGCAGTGTATGCAGTGTGTAGATCTGTTCAGGATCTGTCTTGCTAACTTATGTCTGCAGATAATTGGAGCTCTTCCATCCCCTTTGGTAGAGAGCCTGCTGCTGTTTAACACAGTGACTCTCCTACCTCCATGTTCAGTTGTAGAACAGCAAATGCCTTGAGAGCTGCACTGGTGCAATTGCTCTCCAGCCTGACTGCAGTTGGCAGTGCAGAAGAATGCAGGCATTTGAGCTGTGCTTCCTCCCAGCCGTGCTGAAGCTGGGATTGACGTTGCAATCTCTTGCAGGTGGGAGACATCGTGTGTGTTACTGCTATGCCAGCAAAGGAGCTGAGCCCCTGGTGGAGAGGCAAGCACGGCTTCCAGGTAGGCACCAGCTTCAGACCTGAGCATGCCACTTCAGTAAAGGCAGGAATCTCAGCTTACAGCTGCTCTGCCTGCACAGGATGGCTTCTGCACATAAAAGGTCTCCCCATGCCAGTCTCAGAGGACCTTGCCTCTGGCTGCAGATGTAGCAAAATTATTATTACCTTTAGGCAGGCCATTGTCTGCTGGATAGTCTTATGGAGCGTCAGGCAAGCACGTTCCAAGCAAAATGCTGCTTTTGGTTTAACAGTTCAGACCTGGAAATGCTGCATGCAATAGTTGGCCTCTCTTTCTCTTCTTCTTCCAGGTTGGATTTTTCCCTGGAGAGTGTGTGGAGCTCATTTCTAACAATGTTCCTGAGGCTCTCCTCAACTCAGTGCCAAAGCCAGGTACGGATGTTACATTTGATGGTGCAGGGAAGCAAAGGGGAATCTTTTTTGGGGTGTGTTCCGTGTGTAATACCTCCCTTCCCCATCCCACGTTATCCTCTGTGTTGATGATCCTTC
>NW_011115018.1:0-526 GCF_000146605.3 Meleagris gallopavo
AAGAACATCCTGCCAAAATGTAGAGGGGGCTGTGGGGCTGTAAAATCCTACAAATACAATGGGGAAAAGAAAAAAAAAGAACACTGAAAGATTCTCTTACCTTACATCTAATAACAGCAGAAGAGCACTGCTCTGTCCTGTTGTCAGTAGTGTCACTATAGAGTATGTTTGGACAAGACTTCAACTGGAGCACACGTTCGTAGCACACATACAGCGTTAGCTTGTGCCCATTGGATGCTCATCAAACTGGTGATTCCAAAGGTCGATGTGACCAACAAATTATACAGCTGGGAGTTGGTCTGGAGTTAAACTTTGCCATTGACTGACTTGAAATCGCAATAAAACATTTGATTCCATGCATATGTTTCCTCACCAATAAAACTGATAGAGTGATTGCCTTATAATTATAAAGCACCTGGATGTTACCAATAAGAATTGCTCTAAAAACATCTTTTTTCCCCTACATGTAATTACAGATTAATAGATCCTCAAACGCAAGTTACACGAGCCAGTGTAAGTAACTTTG
>NW_011115019.1:0-649 GCF_000146605.3 Meleagris gallopavo
TCTGTGCCTTATCAATTTCTACTCCTTTGAAATGTAAGACACAAACTGACAATCATAAAATGGCTTAGGTTGGAAGAGACAGTAAAGATTCAGTTCCAGCCACCTGCTGTGGACAGGGTTGCCAACTCCTAGATCAGGCTGCCCGAGGCCCCATCCAACCTGGCCTTAAATGCCTCCAAGGCTTCCCTGGGCAGCCTATGCCAGTGCCTCACCATTCTCTTAGTTAAGAATTTAATCATAACCTAAATCTCTTTTAGATTAACAAATGTTTAATAATGATAGTGGTCATTGATCACAACCCCAAATTCAAATTTGAATGCCCTGATTCCACCATCCTGTTCCAGTTTAGCCCTTCTACTTTATCATCCAAATTTTCTAACAGGAAAATAGCACAGACATAACACCAGGAACAGTTCCATCCAAACTACAAGCCAGAAAACAGTACGGAATACAAAGTAAAGGCATAATTCTGACAGCAATAGCAATTCAAATTTTGTGACCCATTTCCCCTTTTCTAAGACTTAAGTCTCTTGCATCTCTTTCTCCCTATTTCTTGAATTACCACTTTGATCTTCTTGCTGCATTTAATCTGTAAGAATCTTAAAGAGTAACATTTAACATTTATGATGGACGCTTTAATTTTATTTGA
>NW_011115019.1:2805-3282 GCF_000146605.3 Meleagris gallopavo
AGAGCAGTAACAATAACTCAGGAAATGCTTGCCTCTCACACATATGTCTTGCCTACATGATACAGTTTCTACCTTTCTCAGGTCCACTTATATTGATTCCTCTGCTTGTGAAATCGTGTTACACCATCACCAAAGTAATTGAGATAAATATGACACTTTAAAAGCAACATTTTTAGCACATCATTTAAAAATCTGACATATAATAAATAAATACTCAAAATTAATATTATCAGCTAGCAGGGCAGCACTAGTTAACATTAGGGAAGGAACTGTAAGGAAAGTCAGCTCCATCACCAAGACGAGTGCCATCACTTTCTCATGACCTACAGTTTTACAGACAATGTCTCTGAAAAAAAGAAAAACAATGGAAAGAAAGTTGCAAGCACAGAAATATGACAGGATCAGTTGGGAAGACATCAAGCTTGGTGAAGACAGTCTGACAGCTGAAAAATGGGAAAAGACAAGTATTTTTATATT
>NW_011115020.1:0-358 GCF_000146605.3 Meleagris gallopavo
TAAATAAACAGAACAAATACTACACACACCCCTAACTCTCTTCATTACGTTCTCATTATCTGAACAGAAATGTTGTACGAGAGCTGTTGGCCTCTGTGTAAACACGTGAGGACTGTATCTAATCAGCGTCCTGTTAGAGAAAAGCAATAAAAAAAAACAAACCAAGAGTCCTGCCTGGGCATCTGTCACTTCAACACAAATGGTCACAAATGTCTTTCTAGGCTGATATTAATCTTTGCTCTTCCATTTTTCCCTGATGGAAATAAAAGTTTATCAAGTTCCAGATGGGCTATAACAAAAAAGTGAAGAAGGAAATACGAATACATAGACACTAGGAAAAAAAAAAAAAAGTAATTTT
>NW_011115021.1:0-376 GCF_000146605.3 Meleagris gallopavo
CTCATCTTCACCCTGGCAATGACTCCATTCATACATACCTGAAGACAAGTCTGTATGAGGAGCATGGAGAACTAACTAGTTAAATTACTAGAATGCCACTGGATTTTCAGCTTTCTGAAATTTTCCAAGATGTAGTTTCTTTGTGAAAAAAATAGAAAAAAAAAAAAACAGCAAATGTTTGCTTTCGGAGAGTATGGTTCACTGTTAAAATGTTGATATTAAACTCCAATAAGCAGTAAAAAAATATTTTAAATAAAAATTGCATTAATTTCTCCAAGCCGTTGTATCTAATTATCAGTATATGGCCATAAAAATACTGACCAAAATATAAAATTACTGTGAACATTTAAATTGTACTTGCAATTGGACTGTTGTT
>NW_011115022.1:0-337 GCF_000146605.3 Meleagris gallopavo
GAAGAGAAGCTGCGGGGTGACCTCAGTGCAGCCTGCAGGACCTCAAGGGAGCCTGCAGACAGGAGGGGAGTCAGCTCTTGGAAAGGGGAGAGAACAGCAGGACGGGGGAATGGTTGGAAGGTGAGGGAGGGCAGCTTTCAGTTGTCTGTCAGGGGGAAGTTGTTTGCTGTGAGAGTGGGGAGGTGCTGGAACAGCTGCCCAAAGAGGCTGTGGATCCCCGTCCATCCCTGGAGGTGTTCAAGGCCAGGTTGGATGGGGCCCTGGGCAGCCTGGGCTGCTGTGAGATGGGGAGGTTGGTGGCCCTGCATGGCACGGGGGGGTTGGAGCTTCGTGATCC
>NW_011115023.1:0-514 GCF_000146605.3 Meleagris gallopavo
GCTTATGACTATATTTGGCAACAGTATTTCAATTGTTTTTTTGTGTGTTTTTTTTTTTGACCTTTGACTTTATTTTAATTTTTAATTCTGGATATGAGCTGATGGAAAGGTCAAGTTAGCCTCCTAGTATACGTAATTTAGAAACATAATTAAGAAGAAGTTAACAGTGAAAATTCCTATGTCAATAACAAAAGCTAACAGTCATAGCACTGAATTGTCACACTTCAAATCTTTCATAACACATGACACCATTTACACAAATGGAAATTTTTTTTGAACAATTGGTGTTGAAAAAGTTGGAAATGGATATTCACAGATGTGGCCCACAACTTCACGCAAGCACACAAAAAAGGCAATAAAAATACCAATGCAATCAATACACTTTCTTGGCTATTATTTAGGCTTTGGAAACAACAAATGAGATGAGGATTAAATCATAATTTTGTTTACAGCATTCACACGCTGCCTCTGCCATGAAACTAGTGCTTGAACACTTCATCAACAGAAGACTAAA
>NW_011115024.1:0-635 GCF_000146605.3 Meleagris gallopavo
CCATCCGACTCACTGGAGGCAGTAGGACAGGCGGCGGATTCATTAACCGCCTGTTACAGCAGAGGGGATGGGCTATAAATCCCCAAAAGGTGCAAGGTCCGGGCCTGTCCGTAAGATTCCTGGGGGTGGTTTGGTCAGGAAAGACCCAAGTACTGCCCAGTGCTGTCATCGATAAGGTTCAGGCGTTCCCAGTCCCTACAACATCGAAGCAGCTGCAAAAGTTTCCAGGAGTATTGGGTTATCGGCGTTCTTTTATACCTCACCTAGCGCAGCTGCTAAGACCACTGTCTAGACTCACAAAAAAGGGGCAGCTTTGGGACTGGGGGGAAACAGAACAGGACGCTTTTCAACAGGCGAAACTGGCAGTTAAACAAGCCCAGGCATTGGGTCTATTTGATCCTACCCTCCCAGCCGAGTTAGATGTTCACATCACTCAAGATGGCTTTGGTTGTGGCCTGTGGCAACAACGCCCGAGTTCTGTTTGGACCCCCATTGGTTTCTGGTCTCGGGTTTGGCACGGAGCAGAAGAGAGATACAGTAGGATTGAAAAGCAGTTATTGCCTGCCGATTCAGCACTGCAGGCAGTAGAGCCAATAACTGAAACGGCTGAAGTTATAGTCAAGACCACTCTGCCG
>NW_011115025.1:0-553 GCF_000146605.3 Meleagris gallopavo
ACATTTCTTTCTCCTGCTAGGAATACAACTCCTCAGTTCTTTTTGCTTCTGTAGCAGTGTTATTTCTTCCTGCTGCAATGGCTATAACAGATGAAGTAATAGCAAATGGGCATATTGTATCCAGACCTGAACTCTCCAGTGAGCCTTAAGAAATGCAAGAAAATGCAATCAGCGAGCATTAGGCAAAATTTAAAGTCCAAAAATTTGGGTCCAGGGTGATTAAAAACACTGTGTTGGGTTCAGAATTAGAAACTGAAACTGAATGAATTTTCCCTATCTACATCTGTACCTGTGTCTAGATTTACATCTGTATCTATCTTTCCCTGCAGAATTCCTTGTCCATAGAAGGCAAATGCAGCCCAGCTGTCTCGCACATCAGGACTGCTGTCAGTTCTCCAAGGCCACAGCCAGTCCACCAAGATTAACGTCAGTTCTCCAAAGCCACATCTTCTCTTACAGCCCCAGTCTTGTGGGAGCACAGCTTTACCTTTTCAGGGGGAAAACTCTTCATTCTGCATCAAAGGCAGCTTCTTTACAGCTGCAAGGAAGCTGT
>NW_011115026.1:0-503 GCF_000146605.3 Meleagris gallopavo
GTAAGAGGGATATCGAAAACTCTCCTTTCCCTGACACTAACTGCACTAACACCTCCATGCACCCCCTACGGGAGGTCCCACTGGGACAGGGACAAATAGGTTATGTAAACTCCCCACTTACTAGTGGAGAGGTCCGGAATTTCAAAAAGGAACTGAAATCCTTAATTGAGGATCCTATAGCAGTAGCAGAACAATTGGATCAATTTCTGGGTCCTAATCTGTACTCATGGATGGAATTAATGTCCATCATGGGTATATTGTTTACGGGAGAAGAAAGGGCTATGATCAGATGAGCTGCTATGAGAGCATGGGAAAGGAACAGTCCCCCTGGACGCCTTGGGCTAGTGCCAGCAGAGCAAAAATACCCAGTGGAAGACCCTAACTGGGACTGTGATAATGCACAACATCGGCAAAACATGAAAGACTTACGAGATAGAATAATAGCTGGAATTAAGGAAGCTGTAGCCAAGTCCCAGAATCTCACTAAGGCATTTGAGGTCCAG
>NW_011115027.1:0-629 GCF_000146605.3 Meleagris gallopavo
TGTGCGGCAGCGTGTGGCCTTGCGGCTCAGACATCGGTCCCGAAGCCCAAAGGAACAGGGGAGGCTGCAGCGTGCGGACTTGGCGCAGCCCCTGTTCTCCTCGAGTCACAGATGGCCGACGTACCGCAGTGCCCCATCGCTGCTGCGGCACCACGCGGGATTGCTGCAGTCGCTGCAGACGGGCACAAAGGACGAACGGTCTCCGGAAAGCGCTTCCCATACGACTTGCCCGCAGGCGTGGGGCACGAGCCCCATTTGGGGGGCGACGACCCCCACCGTCCCAGCCGTGCGCTGAGGACGCCTCCGCCCCACTGCACACAGCCAGCAAGTGCAGCCCGCAGGCAGCCCTGGCCTCGACCCCATGGGGATGGCGGCAATGGGGCGGGAAAAAGGGGGGAAGGGGTGAAAAAGACAGGGATGAAAAAAAGGGGTGGGAATTGAAAGGGAAAGAAGCGGGAAAAGGAAAAAAAAGGAGGAAAAAACAGGAGAGAAGGCAGGGAAAAGGCGGGGACAAGGTGGGGAAATAAAAGGGCTACTATGGAAAGGGAAAAGCGTGGGAAAAGGAAAAGACACTGGGGAGGAAAAGACACGGGGGAGGAAAAGAGGGAAAAAGACCGGAAAGGGGCAGG
>NW_011115027.1:2820-3169 GCF_000146605.3 Meleagris gallopavo
GGAAATGAGGGCGGGGGGGGGAGAAGAAAGGGGGACGGGGGGCATGAAGGGAGAGTAGAGAAGGAAAGGGGGGGAGAAAGGGGGGGAGGAAGGGGATGGGGAGGCAAAAAAGGGGGCTGAGGGAGGAGAAAGGAATTGAAGTGGCCAAGAAGGGCCGAGGGAGGGAAAGGAAAAGGGGATGGGAGGCAAAGAGGACGAGGGACAAATAGGGGCTGGGGGTGGCAAAGGGAATTGGAGTGGGAGGCAAAAAAGGGGCCGAGGGAGGGGGGAGGAAATGAAGGGGATGAGGAGCAAAAGGAAGGGGAGCAAAAGGAAGGGGGGAGAAAGAAAAAGGAGAGGGGAAAAAACC
>NW_011115028.1:0-506 GCF_000146605.3 Meleagris gallopavo
GGGTAATTATAGGCCTGTCAGCCTCACCTCTGTCCCTGGAAAGGTGATGGAACAGCTTGTGCTGGATACCATCTCCAGACAACTGGGAGAAAAGGAGGCTATCAGGAGTAGTCAGCATGGGTTCACCAAGGGGAGGTCGTGCTCGACCAACTTGGTGGCCTTCTATGATGCTGTCACATGCTGGGTGGATGGGGGAAGAGCGGTAGATGTAATCTACCTTGATTTTAGAAAGGCATTTGATACTGTCTCCCACGACATCCTTATAACAAAGCTGAGGAAGCGTGGGATAGACGAGTGGACAGTGAGGTGGGTTGAGAACTGGCTGACTGGCAGAGCGCAGAGGGTCGTCGTTGGTGGTGCAGAGTCTGGCTGGAGACCTGTAACCAGTGGTATCCCCCAGGGGTCTGTGCTGGGTCCGGTCTTGTTCAACATCTTCATCAATGACCTTGATGAGGGGATAGTGGCCACCCTCAGCAAGTTTGCTGATGATACGAAGTTGGGAGGAT
>NW_011115029.1:0-405 GCF_000146605.3 Meleagris gallopavo
TTTTTTCCCCTGTACTGAAACATTAATTGATTCTTTTTATATTCAGAAGCTATTTTTCACTTATCCCAGACACTTAACAGAAAAATAAAAAGAAATAATGAGGAGTTTTGGTGTAAAAACACATTTCACCATTAAAACAGGTTTGATTAACTTGCAGACTTTAAAAAATTAATGTCCAATGGAAGGAACTGCTGACTGTTTAAATTAGATCTGCTTATTACAGCACTACAACAGAAACTAAATTAATTTTAAGCCTCAGAATGAAATTTTTATTTTTAATTTTTGTGGGTTGTAGAGGTAGAGGAAGTGGATGCTTGGGAAATTAAAAGTCCTCTATTTATCATAAACCATGCACAGTATAGCCAGCCTTAACGCAAGTTTTTCTCGGTACTCTAAACCTCTTGG
>NW_011115030.1:0-508 GCF_000146605.3 Meleagris gallopavo
GCCCAGGGAACTGGCGTGGCACCAGGCTGCTTCTGATGCCATTCACAGGAGGGCCCATAGGAAAGTGACGTTTCTTCAGCTGAAGAATAAAGATGTGTGTTAGCTTTGAAGTGCCTTGAGATCCAGAATATGCAGCAGAGAAAAACAGAGGAAGATCAGGATCCTTTTGTGAGCTCAGTCATTTAGTCAGCTGGATAACTGCACGCGCCATGGAGACAGGTGAAAAAGGGTCACTTGGGTGCCCTAAACACAGGGTTCTGTTGTCGTTTAGGATGGCCAAGAAATCTTCTATTCCCTCTCTGGCCCTCAGCTGATGCTCAGGAAGGAGTTGTCTATGTCAGGGATTTCCCACACACCTTACAAGCACTAGCACACATCCAGCAGCACCCCAGGCACCTTGGTCATCACCCAGGCTCTGTGTGTGAGCACCTGACTCCCTGCTGAAGGACCAAGGACTCAGAGCAGGAGCTCACATGCAGGCAACTCCTTGTGCACAGCTGAACTGAAC
>NW_011115031.1:0-623 GCF_000146605.3 Meleagris gallopavo
AAGAGCACGCACATCCCCTCCTGAGGTACCGGAGCCCACAGCTCCCCTTCAGAGCTCCATAGCTTACCGGTGTTCACACTGATGCGGCCTCACTCAAGCTTCGTAGGTGTCAAAGAAGGCCTGCAGAAGGCAAGAGGCGGCAGCCAGAGGACAGTACAGAAGTCCTGATGCCTGTCTTACATCTGTGCCTCTCCCTGGTGTCTGCTCAAGATCTGCCTTCTTCCTCAGCCTCTCCGCAAGGCTGCGCTTCCGTGGAAGGCCTCTGCCATCAGCCTCTTGCACAGAGAAATCTGGAAATATTTGAAGAGCATCTGACTGGAGGAAGACCTTAGCTCAGTCAACCACCACCTTCACGTCTTCAAGCGTCGTTTCTTAAATTTGCCTTTCCGCTCTGAAATGTTGTGCTTTTCCTCCAGCCAACACAAACTGCACTGCACTTTCCTCTCCTCTCCTCCATCAAACACACCCTTTCATGCAGCCCTATTCAGATGAAGGTACCCAAACTACAGCTCACAGCGTTCGTACCCACACAGGCTTTCCGTTCCCCCCTTTCTCAGTAAGATTCAATCAAATCCCACGCTCCAGCCCTAAAACAAAGTGTAATTTTTCCTTGTCACAGAAAC
>NW_011115032.1:0-746 GCF_000146605.3 Meleagris gallopavo
GAAGAGGATGAGAATGAAGCCGGGCCATGACAAGAACAGCAGGAGGAAGAGGCAGAACTCATAAAGGAGACGAGAACCATTCGACTCCTGAGCACGAGTGAGCTGAGAGATATGTGAAAAGACTTCAGCTGTCATGCAGGGGAGCACTCTGACACTGGGAGAACGGGGCCACAAGCCTGGACTTAGTGGGCAGCAAAGGCAGGCATCTGGGATCCCTTTCACGGGAAGGGGGCATTGACAAAGCCCTTGGAAATGAGACACGAGCCCTCATCTTATGGAGGTGACTCTCGGTAAGGGCCGAGAACCTTCACCAAAAAAAAAGGTCAAATATCCCACCAGTTTTACGTTTTGTTTCTCTCCTTTGAGATTGGCTTTGTCAATGCCAATCACCGATCAGTGAAATGATTTGGAAAAATGATCAAACACGTCTCAGTCTGCATGAGCTTCCTGATGCATTTATGGATTGTGGACATTTATAAAGGTAAAACCTATATGAATACGCAGCGGGTGAAAAGAAGTTATACTAAAGTTGGTGAAGGATCAGACGCTCTGTATGCACGTATATGCACATATTTACGTCTCACTCTCCATACTTTGTAGGCGTGTGAAGGAAGTGACATGTTTCTTTCTGGCTCAGACTGTGACAGCGCCATAACAGAACTGTAACACTGTGAACTCTCGCCCTCTTTCTGTCTGGTTCACAGATGGACCTGTAGCTAACCGGAGACAGGAGACACAGCTGTAAC
>NW_011115033.1:0-606 GCF_000146605.3 Meleagris gallopavo
ACAACAAAATAGCTGAAAAGATGAAATTTCCAGTTGAACAGTGCAAGAATTTAGGCTGAGCTGCAAGTTCAGAAGAAATACATTTGATTACTGCCACTTTCATACGCTAAAATTATCCAACTTACTTCAGGAGGAAAGAACTAAGAAGGAATCAACTAAAGGAATCATCAACGCGTCTGTTATGTGGAAGTTACAACATTGGTTTGGTTTTGGTTTTTGTTTCTCAGTACCTCGGGCAGGAAGTTGTCCGTGGTTCCTTTTCAACAGCTGCAGTTCTTCTGCTTGGCTCACTAGTGAAGAAAGAAATCTACAATCAATAAATGATACCCCAGAGATTTCAAGGAAAACAATACCAGTGCTTTCTTATTCATTTGTGAAGCACTTCTATTTTCCTTCACGTGATTAATAAAAGAAAACACCAGGTGTATCTATCGATTGCTAAAAAAATTAACAAAAAGTCGAGAAGAACATAGTTTTGAAATGTGCTTACAAGCCTTGTGTTACATTTTGCCCCCATTTTTATCTTCTACTGTTGACACGGGACTTTGTTCTAATCCAGAGAGTGGGGGGAATGAGGATTCTTTCCCATTTCGAAGGCAACAGGAA
>NW_011115034.1:0-861 GCF_000146605.3 Meleagris gallopavo
ACACCTACCTGTGTGACCTATTCTAGGGTGCTGCTTTAGCAGCAGGTTGGGCTCAGTGATCTCTTGAGGTCCCTTCCAACCCCTACCATTGTGTGGTTCTGACTGTGATTCTGTGACTTAAGGCTTGTACTTTCTCTCTTCTTTTTTACAGAGTTATTTGAGAATGTTTTTGTCCTGAAGTGACCCCTCTTTGACTCTCCTTAAATGGAGTACCAATGTGAAGGTTGGATGTGCTTTAACAGAGGCAGTTTAGAGAAGGCAATCATAGAATAACAGAATGGCGTGGGTTGGAAGGGACCATAAGACCCATGCAGTTCCAACCCCTGCTGTGGGCTGGCTGCCCCCCGCTAGGTCATGCTGCCTGGGCCCCTCCAACCTGGTCTTGGACACTTCCAGGGATGGGTACCCAGCGTTTCTCTGGGCAGCCTTGGCTTTCCTGCTCCCATCCATGCACATCCAGACAGAGTCTCTGTATTCTACGTTGGGTATTCCACCCACCCCTGCTTCCACTGCCTGTACGTTTCCTTCTTTCCCTCAGTCTGACCAGCAGGTACTTGCCCAGCCGTGCCAGTTTCCTGCCCCCTCTACTTGATTTCTTATTCTGGAGGTTGGAGAGCTCTTGTGCTTAAACTGAGAGAAAAGAGGGAAATGTATGGAAAGTGGAAGCAGGCTTGTGTATCCTGGGAGGAATAGAGGGCTGTTGTCCATGCGTGTAGAGATAGGATTAGGAAAGCCAAGGCACAGATGGAGCTGAACTTGATGAGGGACGTGAAAGATAACCAGAAGGGGTTGTGCAGGTACGTGGGCAGGAGGAGACAGGCCAAGGAGAGTGTTCCCCCTCGGATGAAAGGTAATGGGGAG
>NW_011115035.1:0-535 GCF_000146605.3 Meleagris gallopavo
GGATGCAGAGCTGGGGTAGGGCTCGTGGGCTGCGCTGCTTTCCTTGAGTGCTGGCAGTGCCAGCAGAACTTTACCTTGTGGTGATTCAGTCATGCTGTTGCTCCATCAGCCTGATGGGCGTGACTGAAGTGTTAAATCTGCCAAGGGATGCTTTGCTTCTGCTTTCTCGCTCCTGGTTTTGTGCTTAGGCAGTGAATGTGCTGCATTAGCAAAACAGTGAGAGCTGTGCTTGCTGGTCACATTATACTGTGACGCAGATTGGAAGCGTTTGGCAGAACAGCTGAGCTTAATAGTATTGCACTGACCAGAACTTAGGGTGTACTGGAATGTATTTTCTAATGTCAGAAGTCCTGTGCCCTCTTCTCTGTGCCCTGGCCCAAGCCTGCTCTGTCTCCATGGCATGCCTCTGTGTCTGTTTCCTTTGGGGCTGAAAGCATGTTCTTTTATGCCTGGTGCTGCGGTTGAGCCTTCTTACAGGGAGAAGGCATCCTTCAGCATTACCTGCGCCAGGCTCGTGCGAGTTCTCTCATCCTTT
>NW_011115036.1:0-898 GCF_000146605.3 Meleagris gallopavo
TGGAGGAGGCACAGGCACAGAGGCGAGGCCACAGCAGCTCTGCCATTGTGCCTGAGAGCAGGGACATAGATGTTGAAGAAGGCCCTGCAGCTGTACAGGGCAAATTCCACACAGTCATCAACTTTCCATCTGAAAGGTAAAGAGGACTTCCTTTTCTAGCACCTGTCATTATTGTTAGGGTGGGTTTCTGTGGGTTTATTTCCATTATTTCTAGTGGCCAAACTTGCTGAAACTAAGTTACACTAATGGTGGGGTTTTCCAGATTTTAGAGCCAGGTGCCTGAAACCAATTCCAGTTCTCCTCAAAGCAGAACTGTTGGTCAGACTTGCTGGCACTAGTAACTAAACATGGCAGTGAGATGGGCCGATGAGGTGTCAATCTCAGAGTCAGAGATGCTTTTTAAGTTCTTTTATGGCTGCACGGTTCCTGCCAGCTCAATCAAAGCCATCCCTTAGATGCTGTGCTGTACAGCTGCGGAGCCTTTGCTCACATGCTCTGCATCTTTCTTGACACGCACAACTCACACCATTCCGTGTTTTCTCACTCCAGCGATGATGGGCTGTGTGCTTCCATCAGTGCAGAGCTCCTAGGAAGCACAAATCGCTGCCGTTCAGTTGAGAGCCTTCCACATAACAACAGTGATGGACACAGGGAGCTCATCCAAGTTCAAGCCCTCATTTCTCCCAGCTGTGCTGAAGATGCTGACCTGAGCCTGCCAGACACCGCAGTCACCAGCCTGGACTGTGACCCAGTGCCTCTGCAGTGCAGCCCAGCCCAAGCACAGTCCGAGTGCCCTGACAGCAGCACCTCCATGCAGGAGCAGGTCGGCATCAGCGAGGAGAAGCAGAGCCTCTTGGAGGGGACTTACAATCAGGCCTCCAGTCCCAGGCACCACACA
>NW_011115037.1:0-446 GCF_000146605.3 Meleagris gallopavo
GATATGTATACATTTTCCAATTTTAACTGATGGAAGAATGGTTGCAATCCAGCTTTTTTGGTGGCTCCAATTATTGATGTTGTCTGATTGCTTAACTGTGCAAGTATGCACAGTGTGCATAACAAGTATGCATAACTGAACACATTGCACCTGCATCTACAAGAAATTTTACATCTTCATTCTCTAGCCTTATTGTAACCAGGGGTCTGGCTGGGGTCTCACCCCTGATCCCCTTCATTCGGTATTTACTGCCATTATATCTATGGCTTTTGAGTGATGTGATTCTGATCTTCTGGATCTTTGCTACTGGTTTTTTTGTGGCAATCCAATCGCTAACACCTAAACTTCTAACATTTTCTACACTGATCAGTACTGAGATCTTTGGCCTTATATTCTCTCTTTTTGGTTCCAGCACCGCTCTTACACTTTTTTTTCCCCTTCTTTAT
>NW_011115038.1:0-388 GCF_000146605.3 Meleagris gallopavo
ATCACCCTTGGTATTCAAACAATGCCGTCAGAACACTTCCAGGAATCAGCAAGAAGAAAAAAACCACCCTTTTATATGCTCCCCTCCGGGAGGTCGGAGCGCTCTCCTCCCACCGAACTGAACTCAGCGACACAAAGCCGGAGGGGCTGGCGGGCACCCAGCAGCTGGGCAGCAGCTCGGCGTCCCCCTGGGAGGGAAGGAGAGGGCACGGCGCTGTGCCACCTAAGGAAGGAACAAGGAGGCCCCGCCAGCGGCTCTCGGGCCGCCCCAACCCACTGCTGGAATGAGATCAAAGCTCTCCGGCTCCAGGTACCACCAGCACTGCGTCTGTGCCAGCGGTGACCGCAGCGCTGCCGCCCACAGCGCCCCGGCGCTTTGCTCTCCGAAG
>NW_011115039.1:0-519 GCF_000146605.3 Meleagris gallopavo
TCCTTGGACTTCCAGCTTAAGTTGCAGATGTAGACACCCCACTGTGATTTTTTTCAGCGATGCACTTTGTGCACTGGGAACCCAGAGCGACTGGGGAGGGAACAAAGGGGACACTGAGGGCAACACTGGGGCCCCCAGAGCCACTTGGCCAGGGACTGTGGGGACATGGGAGCGCAGATCCACCAGGGAGGGGACAACAGGGGGACGCTGGGTGCACCAAAACCACCAAGGGACATCAGGAGAACACGGGAGGAATGTGGGCTAATGGGGGCATCCACTGGGGTTAGGGGCTCCTAGAAGTCCTGATTTTGGGGGGAGGTGGTGTTCTTGGTGTTGGGAGGGTTAGGAGGTCTCTCACTGGGGCTATGTGAGTTGTTTGAGGGGGTCTTACTGGGGTTGGGAGAACTGGGGAGTCCCATTGTGGTTGGGGGTCCTGTTAGGTTGTGGAGCTCTCTGGGCTCCTGTTTTAATGGGGAGAGTCCTAAGAAGGGTTGGGCGGGTGTGTGCGTTCCCATGGGT
>NW_011115040.1:0-518 GCF_000146605.3 Meleagris gallopavo
TCTACCCCACAGCGACGTGGCACAGCCAGCACACCGACAGCACGCCACACACCTCCGCTTTCCACTGCAACACCAAGCTGCTGTCTTGCTCTGCATCAGCCCTGGCCCCACAGAGAGGCAGGCAGCGGGATGCCGCAGCGCTGGGATGCTGTCAGAGCTGCTGTGTCCCATGGCCAAAATGAGCTGGACCGTGCCATTTTTTAAAAATGATAAGGGAGCAGAATGAGTTGCAGAGGCTTTCTTGCTAGAGATGCTGTGCCCCCGTGCAGTTTGTGGAGCCAACGCAGCCAGGCAGTGGATGTTCCCATCTTGCCATGCTGTGCCCAGGATGCCCTGCAGCTCCCTGGTACAAAGCCCCTGCTCCCTCCTACAAAACCATGTCACTTTAGTTCTGAAGTATGCTGCCTTATAGCAGGGGCTCCTGCGGTTATAAGGGGCTCAGGACAGCAGCGAGCATCCATGGCAAGCACACTGGCTGCTCCGAAATGGGTGCTGGAGAGTAGCATCCAAAAATAAAC
>NW_011115041.1:0-331 GCF_000146605.3 Meleagris gallopavo
CCCAGTAACAAACTACTCATGGTAGATCTGTGTAAGACCTCCAAGGTACAAGCAGGTTAGGAAGACCTTGAGAGGATCTGAGATAAAACTGTATGCTACTGGGGCACACATTTTTCTGCCTTCGAGGAAACAGGCACTCAGAACCTACCTCTGGGTTGATCCCAAGGCACAAGACCCGGATTCAGACTAGCACCTGAATAGGACGCACCAATGTCAGCATCTAGGATCAAGGAGAACTGATGAGAGAAGTTCCCATTGCTGGGGATGTTGTGATCTTCTTCTCCCTTAGAAACTGGAGGTAGGTCAGTGAACGGGGCGGGAGAAAGACCAC
>NW_011115041.1:2509-2832 GCF_000146605.3 Meleagris gallopavo
ATGTGCTCCAGGTCCTTTGTCGTCTTTGAGGCCCTCTGCCAGACTCCTTCTAGGAGATCCCTGCCTTTTTTGAACTGGGGAGCCCAGAACTGGACACGGTGCTCTAAATGTGGCCTCAGCAGAGCAGAGCAGAGGGAGAGGATCACCGAGTGACCTCACACGTATTGCCCACTAGACTTCCACCATCTTTGATGCCCTCCTCTGGGCACTCCCTCAAGTTTTCAGTCTTGCCTATATTGTGGCACCCAAAACTGCACACTGTAGTTGAACGGAGGCCGCCCAGCACAGGGCAGAGCAAAATAATTTCTTCTCTTGATCAGCTA
>NW_011115042.1:0-607 GCF_000146605.3 Meleagris gallopavo
ACATACGACACAACAATGAATATAAACAAGCAAAGATTAAGGCACTAAATATGGTAAGTCCAATTTCACTCAGGTAAGAACCAGAACAGGAGAGCTTGAGGAGTTGGGGGATTTCACAGAAGAACTGATCCACACCATTGCCTTGGCAAAGAGGCAGTGAAAATGTGCTAGCTGTGTGCAGCAGAGCAAAGAGAACCCCAGTGGCCCAGGCAGCTGCTGCCATGGTGGCACAAGCTCTGCTGTCCATCAAGGTCCCGTAGTGCAGGGGCTTGCAGATGGCAACGTAGCGGTCATAGGACATGATGGTGAGAATGCAATACTCTGCTGAAAACAAAAACAAAAAGAAAAAGACCTGGGCAACACATCCAGCATAGGAGATGTCCCTGGTGTCCCAGAGGGCATTGGCCATGGCTTTGGGGAGAGTGGTGGAGATGCAGCCCAGGTCGAGGAGGGCGAGGTTGAGCAGGAAGAAGTCCATGGGGCTGTGCAGGCGGTGGTGGCAGGGCTACGGCTGTGCTGATGAGGCCGTTGCCCAGGAGGGCAGCCAGGTAGATGCCCAGCAAGAGCCAGAAGTGCAGGAGCTGCAGCTGCCGCGTGTCTGCCAACG
>NW_011115043.1:0-361 GCF_000146605.3 Meleagris gallopavo
CATTTCTGGCTGCATTAAATATAAAACCAAAGCCAGGTGTCTTTGCTGCATGCCAAGGCAGGTAGAAATCCCATGCTGCCTGAAAAAGAATTGACCCTGATTCTGGCCTCCTGTTCTGGGCAGACGTGCTTGAAGTGCTTGAAGACATGTTTCAAATGGCCTCAATGCTTCAAATGCTTGTGAGCCAAGACTTTGAGCATATTTGATGGATACGATGAAGGTTTTAATACTGAGATGCTTTAGGATTTTGAATTTTTCTTATGATCCGAGATCAGAAACTCAGGTAGTCTCTTGCCTGTGAAACAATCCCCTCTTCCTGCTGAAGCTTATCAGGGATTTCTTAGGTGACAACTGAGTAGAA
>NW_011115044.1:0-370 GCF_000146605.3 Meleagris gallopavo
CCACACCTCTTTCTCCTACTCCGAGTTGTTCTTACAAGCCGCGGTGTGGGGGGGGGGTAGTGCGGGGGATGTGTTCTCGTGCCGGCCCAAACTCTAATATCCCAAACTCACTTTTTCCTTAACCCTTTTTTTTTTTTTTCCTCTTGCCGTTTTTGTTTTTTTGTTTGTTTGTTTTTTCCACAATTCCACTCTTTATACCTCAACTACATTTCCACATACCATTAAAAATTGCATTTCCACATACCATTAAGACAGTTTCGTCCCAGTGCCTTCAAAATCCACAAATCAAACAATACAATTCCTCAACTTCCACAAATACCCAGCACTTGGTCTCATGATTAGAGTAGTTAACTATAAAACTGACCCCGTT
>NW_011115045.1:0-508 GCF_000146605.3 Meleagris gallopavo
ATTCTTAAAAGCAGTTTTACAATGGCCTATGAAAACTAATCCACTCACACGATGGAGTTGCTCGAGAATACTAGAGTTCGCAGATTCAAAATCAAGCCTAGAATGCCAGACCTGAAGACTTTTCAGGAAATACGACAATGAAAGATAACATTAAATAAATAAATAACCCAATACAGCCACATTATTTAAATTGGCCTTGAAAGCTATCAGTGTCTAACTACTGTTATTTTAGGGTTGTGCATCTCTCCAGCAGCCACCAATTTACTCAGCCAGCCATTACAAACCTTAATTTTTCATAACTATGCAAGGGCTGATCCAAAAGGAATGCCTCCTATTTTATAATGCTAGCCACAGCGTCACAGGTGGACACAGCAGAGGTTGAACCTTCCTGCCAGCACTCAGTTCATTTGTAGCCAGGCGACAGATGGCAGCAGAGGGCCAGGATGACAGCACAGCACCTGACGTGGAGGTGCGCACGGAGCACAGGGCTGTCACTGAACTCCTCCGC
>NW_011115046.1:0-552 GCF_000146605.3 Meleagris gallopavo
TTTTTCTAAAATGAACGTTTTAGAAAATTGAGAACTCATTTTGAAGAGATGCTCTACTATAGGAGAAGCAGATAATGGAGATTTGTGAAGTTTAATACAGGTCTTTTTTTCCTTTTTCTTTTTTAAGTCAATTTAAAACTAAAATTTACTTTCTCTTTCTATAGAGTCTCCTGCTCAGGGACCCCGACTCATCAGATCTGGTTTTGTCTGTTAGCTGTGGTGACAGCTATTATTAACCTCCTGGGTATATTCTGTACCTGTTCTGCTCATGTGCACGCAGTGAGGACCACCACCCAAGGAATGTTCTGTGGTGTAGTGCTTTGATAACCACCTCTATATAATAGTTGCTGTTGAACCACTCTTTGTTTATAATGTCCTCAAATGTTCATTGTGGTAAACCCCATGTAGGCAACTTATTCTCTCCAAGTGAACATTTCTTTACAGTCCTTGTTTGGAAGGTCAGGGAGTGATTTTTGCTTCTTCTATGGCCATGTTTGACAGAGATGGTTTTTTGCTGTGACTAACAGTGCTGCACTTGCACATGATTGTGTT
>NW_011115047.1:0-749 GCF_000146605.3 Meleagris gallopavo
TACTGAAGGATTCTGCCTGTCCATCGGCACGCCTGGCTGGTTTGGCTGGCGCTGGGGAGCTCGGTGCTCATGACTGCAGTTCTTTGTGATACGGAGCTGCGCCATTTGCTGCCCCGACCAACTGCGCGTGTTGTTGGAAGAGAGTACTCTGTGCATTTCAGTTTTCTCTTTCATGCTTTTGAAGTGAGAGCGGTATATGCCTTCAAGCAGGTAGCATATAAAATAAATCTCTTTTATTTCCTTTTTTCCCTTGGAGCAGTGGTTTGGGAAAACACGGATGCTTTCTTCTGTGCCGCTGTGTTTACCTTATAGCGGTGTTCTGGGAGTGGCTTGTGTCATTGATTTTCAATACTGAAGGAACATAGCATTCTTTTATTCTGGCTACGTAGAGCTCCCTTTGTTTCCTCTGTAGTTTTGAGTTGTGCTCTGGAACAGAATGTTCAGCTGCATCTAGAAGAGTTGCCAAAGAGGAGCCTGGGGGCAAATGGATGTGGATTTCCCAGACGGAGGTCGTGCGGCTCCTTGCCTCCTCACGAAGCGTTCTCATTGTTCTTAGGCAGTGTTCTGTGCTGCTGCCGTGCTGAGGCTTTTATGACAAATCCATTCTCTGTTTCCCAAAGGTGATGCTGAGACGCTCGCCTCACGATGACTTAGGCGTACCTCACATTTCATATCGATTCTTCTTCAACTGTTGTTAAACAGCTCAGCCGTGGTGCCCGCGGTCAGAACGCCCGCGGCAGATCCCGGCA
>NW_011115048.1:0-526 GCF_000146605.3 Meleagris gallopavo
AATCTTAGCAATTGGACCGCAGCTCGAATTAGGTCATTAAACATTTGTTTTCGGGAAACCCTTATGGGTCCCGATCGAGGATCTCGAATAGCCGGCGTCTTGGTTTTAGTCACCGGCAGGACATCAGCTTCTTCTAACATGCGAATGTTGCGCCTGGTCCGTAGGCGTTCTGTCTCCCCCAGATCAGCAACTATCCGAGCAGCCTGCTGAACTACGGTTTCCGAGGTCACCAGAGGGTTTAATATCGAAACCAAGGTCCCATATAGGTGGGAAGGGGCCTCTTGTAAAATTAAATCTCGCATGCCCGCCGAGAACTGGATCATATCCGGGCTATCCTACGAGTCTTCATATATTGCTTCTCTCATGCCTAAGTCGCGAATGTAGTTTTGAAGGTCCTCCATGGAGGACCATAGTCCTATGTCTAGGGGAATATCTGTTTTATTTGGCCAGACCATCCGGCACGCTGCCATTAACCAATCTATTATTGAGTGGTTCTCATTGCTATACTGGATGGCAGCGTATAGTC
>NW_011115049.1:0-419 GCF_000146605.3 Meleagris gallopavo
ATGCTTTGCTTCTGCTTTCTCGCTCCTGGTTTTGTGCTTAGGCAGTGAACGTGCTGCATTAGCAAAACAGTGAGAGCTGCGCTTGCTGGTCACATTATACTGTGACGCAGATTGGAAGCGTTTGGCAGAACAGCTGAGCTTAATAGTATTGCACTGACCAGAACTTAGGGTGTACTGGAATGTATTTTCTAATGTCAGAAGTCCTGTGCTCTCTTCTCTGTGCCCTGGCCCAAGCCTGCTCTGTCTCCATGGCATGCTTCTGTGTCTGTTTCCTTTGGGCTGAAGCATGTTCTTTATGCCTGGTGCTGCGGTTGAGCCTTCTTACAGGGGTAGAAGGCATCCTTCAGCATTACCTGCGCCAGGCTCGTGCGAGTTCTCTCATCCTCTTAATTTCAGATTTGTGCAAGATTACAGATAGC
>NW_011115050.1:0-538 GCF_000146605.3 Meleagris gallopavo
AGGTGGTCCATTAGGGAAGTCGGTCCCAAGAGAGACAAGAGGAAACTTGAACTATTGATCCTATGTGAAATTCCAAAGGGAGATATTTCAGCTTAGGGCTAATTTGCAAAGAAAACAAGTATGAGTGTAGTAAGCAAATATAATTCACTCAGAGATAGTAAACTAGGGGAAAATAAAATAAATAGATTTATAAAATTAAATGGCTTTTTTTTAGAGGTCTTACTCTGAGCAGACACACTATGAAACTGAATATTTGTACTCATTTTTCAATCTTAGAAAACATGAGGTTGGTGTGAAAAAATAGGCTTTCAAGAAATTTTTATCAAAATTCTTCATCCTTTGCACTTCTACAGAATCCTGGAATGGAAGGTGGCTGAAGTTAACTATCTGCTGAAAAAGGATGTGCACTGGATAACAGGAGAAAGAAAACACAAAAGTAGCTCCAAAAAAGGTGTTGTTTTAAGTTTCTTTGAAAGACAGCAGCTTGGCAGTTTTTACAGACATTTTAGTTATAACACAAACATCCCATGACTTCACA
>NW_011115051.1:0-893 GCF_000146605.3 Meleagris gallopavo
AGTATCTAGGGATATTTTTCTAAAAATAAAAATAAAAATTTCAAACATTAAAGGAGAACTTTCTGATCAGAGGTTTACATTTCTGACAGCAAGAGATGTAAGAATAGATGTGATATATTCAGCATTAGTAATCATTAGGTAGGGTCCAGGCATTGTCATGTCACTAATAGCAGCATTCTACCAGGAAAGAATGTCTCTGTAGTTATCTCCTGTATTTACCCTGTTTTGGAATGCAGCTGGTCTTAATAAGATACTGCAATACAAAGCCTCAACTTTTACAATCCTTTATCATAAGAGGAACTCTATTTTGTAACATTATAGAAATACAAGAATACCATACAGTGTGCAAAGGAAGCACAAAGAAAAAACTGGCTGAGATAAAGAGTACTGTGCCATGGGGCCTAAGTGTTTCTCTCTTCCCTTTTGACTTAGAAAAAAATCTAGAAAAAGCTGGACCTGAAATAAGATAGACAGTATTACAGCCTATTAACAATGAAAGCTAAAATTCTACCTAGTTAAAAAAAAAAAGATTGGAATATTAAGAATATCGTTAAAGACACTGAAATATTCATGGTCCTACCTGGCTAATTTTTGATCATGTTCATGGAATGAGCAATCTCTAAAAAGCTTGAGAAAACTTCAGATGTGATGTATGTTAGTTAAAATAACACTGAAATATCTGCCATCACACACAAGTTAACAAACAACAGATTAAATGTATGGCAGTTTTGCAAGTAATATACTGAGTAACCATATGCAATATGGGTGCCCATAGATCTAATCCATAATAGCTAAACAGACTATAAAGATTCTTCCATTTTTCAAAATTCTCAGAGATACTTTTATAATGTGTTCTCTCGGTTTTGCAAAGTAATAAGGAATTCAGCTGATTT
>NW_011115052.1:0-634 GCF_000146605.3 Meleagris gallopavo
CAAGGGAGGGACTATGATCCAGAGGGACCTGGACGTGCTCAGTAAGTGGGCCCATCAGAATCTGAATTCCAGATATAAGTACAGACTGGGAGAAGAAGTCACTGAGAGCAACTCTGCCCAGCAGGACTTGAATATCATGGTGGATGAAAAGCTGGACATGAGCCAGCAATGTGCTCTTTCAATCCAGAAGGCCAACAGTATCCTGGGTTGCATCAAAAGAGAATGTCCCGCTCCAGTTTATAGGAAGGAGATTCTTTGATATATGTATACCTGATGGTGAGATTAAGACACAATGGGTCAAATGTTAGCCCAACCAGTTTATTACAAAACCTTGTTGCTTAGGTATACGGGGAAGAGGAGATAGGCAATAGAAAAGAGATAGAAAATGAAAAGCAAGGAGTCTTCATAGGAAGCAAGAGAGAGACAGTCACCACTATGGGTCCAATGAGGTTGTAGCAGGTCCGTTTTTCTCAGGAACTTGTCTGGTCACCGTGAGGGATGGGAGGAAGTCAGGAAGCTCCACAGCAAGCAGACTCTGGTGGGGGGGTTCTTCTAAAGAGGTTTTCCCTCAGGAAATTCTCTGTCAAAGGTGTTTTGGGAGTTCTCCAAAGTCCTTAGTTTATAGAGGGCCTTT
>NW_011115053.1:0-403 GCF_000146605.3 Meleagris gallopavo
TTTGACTATGCCCCTGCTAGCAGGGAGGTGCTTTGCCCAGGGTGCCTCTCTCTTTCCCCCCGCATCTGCAGGCTTCTGCTTCCTCTTCATCCTCGCTCCTGCCTCGCGGTTCTCCACTCCGCTTCTTCTATCTTCGGCAGCAGATCCTGAAACACGAGGCACGACACCATTAGACCGCAGCAGCAGCAGCTAACCCTCCACCTGAAGGAAGCGGGAAGCCCAGCGTCCCAAAGGAACGCGGCACACAGCCACCCAGCCACCCAGCCAACGAGGAAGATCCTGCCATCCCCCCCCTCCCGTCCTTTGCAACCAGATCTACTTAGAGCAGCTTTTCTCACCTCAGTGGCGCACTGCGGAGGCTCCAGCCGGCGCTGCAGGGGATCGCGGAGGCGGGCAGACTGGG
>NW_011115054.1:0-630 GCF_000146605.3 Meleagris gallopavo
GCTGGGTCTGGCCCGCTCGGTGCCAGGACTGGCTGGCAGCTCTGCTCCCGTGCCGGCTGCGGACCCGCGTACCTTTGGCGGTGACCTCTGGCATTCTGTAGCCCCGCTGTGTGGCGGGGCCATCCTCCCAGAATTGTATCCTGGTCTGCTTCGCACCGGCACGATGCTCCCCATTGGCGCCAGCCATGCCGGAGCTCATCCTTCAGATGCGTCTGCCCTCTGCCAGATGCTCCTTCAGGATGCGGGACCCAGCGCCGGGCATCACCTTGATGCCCCCCGGGTGGCCGTGTCACAAACGTCGCCATGGCGACACGGTGACAGCTGGCCGGTGCTGCCTGCTGCCCATGATGACGCCGGCACAGCAGCCTGCTGCCCACAGCCTGCTGACGCGGCTGGAGCCCAGCTCTGCCCCTTGGTGGCTGGCACTCCCCAGACCTGGAGCCCTTGTGTGCCGGCAGCACCACACCGCAGGTGTTGCTGGTGGCCCCTCGGGCAGGCTGGCCTCAGCGTCAGGTGCCGAGTCTGCCATCTTCTGCGGTCCTCCCTGTGCTGGCCTGAACTCCTTAGCCCTAAACTTCAGGCATTTGGCCCATCGGCAGCTTGCTGGCTGCAGCGCTCGCTTGCTCCTTT
>NW_011115055.1:0-549 GCF_000146605.3 Meleagris gallopavo
CTGTGCACGCCCGGCTCTCGCTGTGCCATCTTCTGCAGTGTTTGATTGAAGAGCTCTCCAGCACCCAGCATGTGCTGTGCACATCTTCAGCCACCCCAATCAGGGCAGTGCTTATGATCCCTTGATTAGCACAGACTTTGAAGCAGCTCCCTGGGAGCGGAAGGAGCTGCGCTGACCAGGCTGTGCCAGCACCATGCAGGGGCTCCGTGCCACACTCCTGCCCGCCCCAACCATGCTCCCACTTGCTCTCCTCTCTGCCATCTTCCACCACCTCCCACCCCCAGCACGGTGCAGGGGTCTGTGTCAGTCTTGGGGATGCTGAACTCCCACCTCTCCGCCCCCTGCACACCTTGCCAGCAGCAGAGAGCTGCAGCCACCAGCTCCACCCAAACAGAAATAAACAAAAAAAAAAAAAAAAGCAAGCTCTTAGGAAACCAATAGCAGGAGGCCTCCAGGTACCTCTGAGACACATTGCCCATAAATCAAGGTGATTAAGTGGCTTTATAGCAGCAGGAGCATCGATCCGGGCTGGCGTGCTGAGCCACCATG
>NW_011115056.1:0-600 GCF_000146605.3 Meleagris gallopavo
ACTTCCTCCTTCCATAGCTGATCCAAACATGCCACCTACTGTTTGTTGGAAGGCAGACATGGTGTAGCCCGTAAAACTGGTGCAAACCTTAACCGAACAAGATGCAATGCATTTTTGCACTGCAAAGCCAGCTGGAGAACCTGGCCGTCACAGGTTCATCTGCTGTCCACCATCACAGAAGAATCATCCTACAGCACAATGCTTCAGACCTGCAAATGTCAGTGAGCAGCAAGGCCAAAGCCTGGACAGGAGGAGGAAGCAATCATTGAGCAGGGTGGCTGTTAGTGGGGGAGGGAAGAACTGGTGTTAAAACAATACTGGGATTGCAGGGAACGCTCATGGACTACTTCACAGCGATAGCACAGAGGGTCTCTGAGAGGAAGCCGTGTCTCTGTAGGAGGGTAACTTAAGGAATGAGGGTAACTTAAGGACAGTTGAGGTTGGCAGAGCCCTGTGGGTCCATGTGGCACAAGCCCTGCTCCAACAGGGACAGCCAGCGCAGGGCACCCAGCATTTTCCTTGTTGGACTTCATGCCATCACTGATCAATCAGACCCAGTATCTTTCTATCTAGACCCCGCTAGGCCTCTCCTAGTATAGT
>NW_011115057.1:0-699 GCF_000146605.3 Meleagris gallopavo
GGCCTTGGGGAAAGGCACTCGTGGTTCGGGTTGGGCAATGTGGATTGCATTGCAGGAAGACTGTGTATCAGCCCTGAAGGCACCAAACTGGTGATCTATTTTGGCACGGATGTGACTCTGCCTGAAAGTTAACAGGTAAGGCCCTGGCACAGTAGCTGTGGTGGGGAGGACATTTACCGTCACTGTAACACTGTACTTCCAGGTGGGACTTGGCAGAAAAGTGGCAAGTAGGAGGAGTAAAAGTCTGAACTAGTTTTCTTTTTCTTGGTTATAGTCACTGTCTGTCTTTGTAACTGTTAATATTTGTGTTGTAAAAGTGTTACTTCTGGCATTCCAATCCCTGTTTAAAATACTCTTGTTTTGCTGGGGGATCCTGGTTAAGACTCATGCCCAGGGAATTCAGTGCTTCCCATGAGGAAGCAATGAATTCTATTCCCCAGCAAAACAGAATTCTTGTAAAAATCCTTGTTTTGCTGGGGGACAGTGGTTGCTAATCTTATCCAGGGAATTCAGTGCTCCTGTGCCCCATGGAAGTTTGTGCATTACACAGCAAAACACAAGGGATTTTCACCCAATAGCTAAGACCAGCCAGGATAAAAAGCTAGTTATGGGACAAAGGATGTCAAAAGAAATTCTGAAATAGACCCCTCTGGGCTGTATTTTGGCTCATTGGAGAGACATTGCCAGCGAGCCAGAGGG
>NW_011115058.1:0-538 GCF_000146605.3 Meleagris gallopavo
ATGGACATCCTGGGGTCACTGGATGTCTCTGAGAGAAGGATCTCCAAAGTAAGTCACACTCTGCCCTGCTGTTACTCCTTGCCTTTGCACCACATGCTCTTCATCCCATTCCAACACCCCAGGTCTGTCCTCCTATGTGCTCTGAAGCACATAAAACTCAGGGAAATTCAGAGTCCATCTCTGAGTGGAAGCAGGAATGCTGACATGCTCAACTGCCTCGTTCCCTACAGCTCCTGTGGCCGCGGCTGCTGCTGTACGTGGTGCCAGCCGAGTACACCGGCATGCTTATCCCGGTCTCCCGCTGCATCCATGCCCTGGCTGAGAGAGGGGGACCCCGATGGTGCGGGACATGGAAGAACTGGATCCCCATTTCCTCAGCTCCATGTTTCAAGGTAGGAGCAGAAACTCCCCCTGTGAGCTCTGCTGAATGCAGAGGGAGCACCCAGAAGGGAGAGCGGAGGTGCGTGTGCCAGGGGCACAGAGTGTCTTGGAGTCTTACTCAGCTTACTCAGCTTACTCAGCACTCCTTTCTCCTTGC
>NW_011115059.1:0-350 GCF_000146605.3 Meleagris gallopavo
ACAGGCTGTGGGATGAGCTGCTGGAGAGGAGCTCTGCAGAGAGGGACCTGGGCGTCCTGGTGGATGACAGGTTGGCCATGAGCCAGCTGTGTGCCCTCGTGGCCAAAAAGGCCAATGGCATTCTGGGGTGCATTAAGAAGAGCGTGTCCAGCAGGTCGAGGGAGGTGATCCTCCCCCTCTACTCTGCCCTGGTAAGGCCTCATCTGGAGTACTGTGTCCAGTTCTGGGCTCCCCAGTACAAAAAAGACAGGGATCTCTTGGAAAGAGTCCAGCGGAAGGCCACAAAGATGGTGAAGGCATCTGGAGCATCTCCCCTGTGAAGAAAGGCTGAGTGAACTGGGTCTGTTTAG
>NW_011115060.1:0-495 GCF_000146605.3 Meleagris gallopavo
TCTGCACTTCCTCATCAATGTAGCTGATCTGTCATATAAAAAATTAAAAGTTGGAGAATCTAGGTTACTGTTGAATGTTAATGTTAACATTGTCTTTCTATTTTAACCTTTTTGATATGTCCTTGTACTCCCCCAACTCGAAAAAAATAAAAAAGATGAGCTCTGAATTCATATTATATCTGGAAAACGTGAAAAAGCCACTGTGATTAAATTTAAAAAAAAAAAAGAACTTCAGTTCGTTAGTGTGGTATCCTGACAAAAGGGCAACAATTTAATCACTAGTGATATCAAGTGATTTTGTTGCTGTAGTCAGAAATTACTGTGTAGGATGTGCAAATTCAGCATCAGTAACACTGCAGTCAGAGCTGAATTTCAGCTCACCCTGTTCCCTTCGATCTTGCAAAGGTTTGTTAGTGTGATGTCATGACTAGTTTTAATCCCTCAATGCTGAGTGTTGCAGAAATGTGATGTATCACACATATCCTAAGATATTAG
>NW_011115061.1:0-315 GCF_000146605.3 Meleagris gallopavo
GCAGAGTTCACAGCTCTGAAATAAAGCAGGAATCTCTCAACCCTTTCTAAGTGCTCACCCCACACCCCAAAGGAAACCATTTCCAGGTTCAGATGCTGTTCTTAAAGCTACCAGCCCTTCAATGGAATTAGGATCCCCCAAAAAGAGGAGATGAGAACCCTTTTTTATGAGAAATAAAAAAAGAAACCACTTACCCCATTCCAAGGTCCAACACTCACCCACACTCTGAAGTGAAGGCAGCAGCTTCCAGGTACAAACAGCTACCACCGTACAGACAGGATTCCCTGCCAAAAAAGAGAAAGCAGCTCCAAAATA
>NW_011115062.1:0-372 GCF_000146605.3 Meleagris gallopavo
GAAATAAGCACCTGCCTTGGATTTTCATACAGGTTATTTCCCTGGGGGGCTGAATTTAAAAAAAAAAAAAGTTCAGTAATGATGGTGAAAGATTTGTGTGTATGCGCTACTACTTGTATATCCACAGGTACTGACTTCTGTTTACCTTTTGCTTTATAGATATGGAATGAAGGGGCATTTCATAGCAAATGCATGAAGGTGTGTCTGTTTTCCTTCTTAAAAGTGAAATGTGCTTCTGAAGTTCCCTTGTTATCTCATGTGCTTTGCTTGTCTGATTTTTCTCTTAGAGGAGACCTTCATCCTGTGACTACTTCGCTTCCTGACCTCTGGAGGCAGCTGCAGGCTTGAAGCACTAACAGCAACACGGGAGCC
>NW_011115063.1:0-791 GCF_000146605.3 Meleagris gallopavo
CTGATGGGATGCATCCACGTGTGCTGAGGGAGCTGGCGGAGGTCATTGCCGAACCGCTCTCCATCATTTTTGAGAGGTCTTGGATAACAGGGGAGGTCTCTGAAGACTGGAGAATAGCCAATGTCACTCCGGTCTTCAAAAAGGGCAAGAAAGAAGATCCGGGTAATTATAGGCCTGTCAGCCTCACCTCTGTCCCAGGAAAGGTGATGGAACAGCTTGTGCTGAATACCATCTCCAGACAACTGGGAGAAAAGGAGGTTATCAGGAGTAGTCAGCATGGGTTCACCAAGGGGAGGTCGTGCTCGACCAACCTGGTGGCCTTCTATGATGCTGTCACATGCTGGGTGGATGGGGGAAGAGCGGTAGATGTAGTCTACTTTGATTTTAGAAAGGCATTTGTTACTGTCTCCCACGACATCCTTATAATAAAGCTGAGGAAGTGTGGGATAGACGAGTGGACAGTGAGGTGGGTTGAGAACTGGCTGACTGGCAGAGCGCAGAGGGTCGTCGTTGGTGGTGCAGAGTCTGGCTGGAGACCTGTAACCAGTGGTGTCCCCCAGGGGTCTGTGCTGGGTCCGGTCTTGTTCAACATCTTCATCAATGACCTTGATGAGGGGATAGTGGCCACCCTCAGCAAGTTTGCTGATGATACGAAGTTGGGAGGATTGGCTGACACGCCTGAAGGCTGTGATGCCATTCAGCGAGACCTGGACAGGCTGGAGAGCTGGGCAGTAAGAAACCGCATGAGGTTCAACAAAAGCAAGTGTAGGGTCTTACACCTAGGGAGGAAT
>NW_011115064.1:0-354 GCF_000146605.3 Meleagris gallopavo
GGAACTCTTCCAAAGCAGAGTTTTGGTGCAGAAGTGACTGACCACCCTTTTCTGAGTTGTGTGATGTGAAAGGGAGCCAAGCAGGTCACAAGATCCCTTTTGACCTTAACATCTGCAAAGCTTATATCAACATCTTTCCTCTACAAAGAGAAAGAGCTCTGCTGTCTTTTCTGCATCTCTTCGTCTCGTTAATGCTTTGCTTTCCAGTGCAAATTGAAAGGAGCGTAATAAAAAAAAAATATAGAAAGACTTGAGGAAAAAAGGAAGAAAAAAAAAAAGCAATAAAATTCTAGTCTCCCTGAAACTGTTATCTTGGGAAAATTCTGGTTTGCTTTGGAATCTCATTAAGCCCTT
>NW_011115065.1:0-443 GCF_000146605.3 Meleagris gallopavo
TCCAAGAGTTGATTCCCCTCCTGTTTGTAGGCTCCCTTTAGGTACTGAAAGGCTGCAATGAGGTCACCCCACAGCCTTCTTTTCTCCAGGCTGAACAAGCCCAGCTCCCTCAGCCTGTCTTCATAGGGGAGGAACTCCAGCACTCTGATCACCTTTGTGGATCTCCTCTGGATCCTCTCCAACAGTTCCCTGTCCTTCTTGTAATGGAAGCTCCAGACCTGGACACAGTACTCACAAGAGCAGAGTAGAGGGGGACAATCACCTCCCTGTCCTTGCTGGCCACCCCTCTTCCTGATGGAGCCCAGGATACCATTTGCTTTCCAATCTGCAAGAGCACACTGCTGGCTCATGTTAAGTTTTTTCATCCATCAAGACCCCCAGGTTCTTCTCTGCAGGACTGCTCTCTAAGATCTGCCTCCTTCCAGTCTGTATGGATGCCTGGG
>NW_011115066.1:0-723 GCF_000146605.3 Meleagris gallopavo
GCGCCCCAGCCAGCCTGGCCTTGAACCCCTCATCCACAGGGGATGGACGGGGCATCCGCAGCCTCTCTGGGCGGCTGTTCCAGCACCTCATCACCCTCTCACTGATAAATTTCTCTCTGATACCTGAACTAAATGTCCACTCTTTTTGTTGAAAACTCTTCCCCTTTGCTCTGTTGCTCTCTCCCCATGTTAAAAGCTGCCTTCCCTCCTGCTTAGCAGTTCCCATCTAATTCCTGGAAGGCCACATCAGGTGTCCCCAGAGTATTCTCTTCTCCAGACTGAACAAGCCCAGCTCTCACTGCTGGCTCAGGTGAAGCTTTTTTGCCCGCCAGGACGCCTGCGTCCTTCTCAGCAGGGCTGCCCTCGAGGAGTTCTTCTCCCGGTCTGCACGTATATCTGGGATTGCCCCGACCCAGGTGCAACACCCTACACTTGACCTTGTTGAATCCCATGAGGTTCACATGCTGCCTCCCAGATGAAGATTTGGAAACAGCTTTGTGAAGAAGTGAAAGAACCTGGAAAGCAACAGGAGATCTTTCGGGCTGGATGTCAGGAAAACCTTCTCCAAAGGAGTGGTTGGGCCCTGGGACAGAGTGCCCAGGGAGGGACTGGAGTCAGATTCCCTGGAGGTGTTTGGGAAACGTTGAGGTGTGGTGCTGAGGATGACGAGTGGTGTGGAACACGTTTCTTTAGAATCGTTTCAGAACGGCATTTCACTTAATT
>NW_011115067.1:0-636 GCF_000146605.3 Meleagris gallopavo
GAGAGACCTCATTGCTCTCTATAACTTCCTGAAGGGAGGTTGTAGTGAGCTGGGGGTCGGCCTCTTCTCTCGTGTCATTACTGATAGGACCAGAGGGAATGGTTTCAAGCTACGGCAGGGGAGATTCAAGCTGGACATTAGAAAGTATTACTTTTCAGAAAGGGTGGTCAGGCACTGGAATGGACTGCCCAGGGAGGTGGTGGAGTCGCCAACCCTGCGGGTGTTCAAGGAAAGACTGGATGTTGTGTTGAGGGACATGGTTTAGTGGGAGCTATTGGTAATAGGTGAACGGTTGGATTGGATGATCTTTTAGGTCTTTTCCAACCTTGGTGATTGTAGGATTCTATGATTCTATGATTTAAACCCAACTATAAATAAATAAATAACTAGAATTCTTAAATGCCCATCATTCTCTTTCTCTTTAAACTCTCTCCAGATTCCTCTCCAGTCTGCTGTTCATGTTCTGAACACCTGAAGAAGATGACAGGAAGGCACAAGGCACAGGAGGGCTCTTCAGGTTGCAATGGGCCCCAGGGGGCATTTGCTGCTGAGTCCAACAACCTCCAGAGCACAGAGAAGATTGCATGAAGTGCTCCAGAAGACCAAGTCAGAAGGAACAGTGAAGTTTCTTGGAGT
>NW_011115068.1:0-413 GCF_000146605.3 Meleagris gallopavo
TTTCTTAACATCACAGCTTCTAGAATCATCTGATTCATCCATACTCCATCTAACTATAACAATAAATTAAAATAGCATCTCAAAACTGAAAAGGTTGAATGTATGTTTTCCAAAGAAACCTGAAATGTCTGAAAGCTGTAAGAACTGCAGAAAAATAAACTAATTTCCCAAAATATTTAAAAGAGACCACAAATCTCATCTCATTTCAAAGTCACACTCATCAACTTGGGGTGATAACTCTGATTTTCCAATAGTAAGGCAAGACTCTGTTACCATAGCAGCTGGCAAGAGGTGGGGATTGTGGGGATTTCTTCCACTTCTGTGCCAAAACACAGCCAAGGTTGAGCAGTTGCAGCAAAAAGCTATCTGGGAACACTGCTTTAAAAGAAAGAAAAACAAAAAAACAAAAAAAC
>NW_011115069.1:0-419 GCF_000146605.3 Meleagris gallopavo
CAGTAATGCTTTGTGTGAGCGCACTGCAGTTGAAACATCAGTTTCTGTTTTGGCTGTAGAACAGTGTCTTTTGGTTTTGGGGCGTGGACATGGGCTAACAGGACAGTGCTGCTCCTGATG
The DNA here is from genome assembly GCF_000146605.3 of Meleagris gallopavo. Classification (NCBI taxonomy): domain Eukaryota; kingdom Metazoa; phylum Chordata; class Aves; order Galliformes; family Phasianidae; genus Meleagris; species Meleagris gallopavo. The sequence goes on from NW_011115069.1 coordinate 121, forward strand.
TCTGTGAAATCAACGCACGATCTGTTGTTGCAGGGATGGAGCCTGCGCGTCCGTGGAATGGGGCTGGGCATGGGGGGAAACGGAAAGCCTCCGCAGGTAAGAAGCTCTTGTGAGCTGTGGTGTGGGTACCGCCACTAAACAGGGCTGCACGAAGGGCTGTGTGTGATGGAGGAGAGAGGAAAGGGCGCTGCAGGTCTGTGCTGACTGCAGAAGTGGCACACCGCTGTAGCAGCGGAAAGGCCAATTGGAGAAACTATGCTTGAGGCCCAGAAGTTTGTGGCTGACTGTGCTGAAGTCTT
>NW_011115070.1:0-526 GCF_000146605.3 Meleagris gallopavo
CCTATTGTGCCGGGCTCTGGAATGGGTAAACGCTGGCGGGTGTGCATCGCCCTTACCTGCTGGGCAGACAATGACCAGTCAGCAAAGTGAGGTTCCGGGGCATTCCGGGAAATGCACATCCCACTTCCTTGCTGTTTCCACCGAGACCAACACATCTCTCCGTGCAGTTGTTACGGCACTTGGGAGCACCGCAGCTCTGCTGCCACCTGTTGGACACAATACAGTCATGAAGGCACTGCCTTGCATCCGGGCCTCTTGCACAAACCTGTGCTCCTTGCTCGGAGCACATGGCTGCACTCTGTGCACGATGTTGCTTACCACCAGAGAAGGCTCAGGTACCCAACAACATTTTGGCTTCCATCTTGTCTGAGAACTGCTCATTATGCACAGCCCTCATCTTTGCTTTGGTGAGGTGGGGACTGCCATTGCTTCCTCAGTCCCACAGACCCCTTCCCATCCCACACTGCCATGGAGATCAGGTTCTGGACCACCTGAGGACCCAAACATCCAGGAGTCTTTGGGTCCT
>NW_011115071.1:0-522 GCF_000146605.3 Meleagris gallopavo
CTGACATGCTCTGAAAGGCAGTTACCCTTAAAGCTATCTGTAATCTTGCACAAATCTGAAAATGAAAAGGATGAGAGAACTCGCACGAGCCTGGCGCAGGTAATGCTGAAGGATGCCCTTCTCCCTGTAAGAAGGCTCAACCGCAGCACCAGGCATAAAAGAACATGCTTTCAGCCCCAAAGGAAACAGACACAGAGGCATGCCATGGAGACAGAGCAGGCTTGGGCCAGGGCACTGAGAAGAGGGCACAGTACTTCTGACATTAGAAAATACATTCCAGTACACCCTAAGTTCTGGTCAGTGCAATACTATTAAGCTCAGCTGTTCTGCCAAACGCTTCCAATCTGCGTCACAGTATAATGTGACCAGCAAGCACAGCTCTCACTGTTTTGCTAATGCAGCACGTTCACTGCCTAAGCACAAAACCAGGAGCGAGAAAGCAGAAGCAAAGCATCCCTTGGCAGATTTAACACTTCAGTCACGCACATCAGGCTGATGGAGCAACAGCATGACTGAATCACC
>NW_011115072.1:0-527 GCF_000146605.3 Meleagris gallopavo
TCACTGAAAAGAGACTGGCCTCACCACTATGGCCGCCACACCTCAGATATTTATAAACCTGGATCAGGTCCCCTCTCAGTCTTCTTTTCTCAAGGCTAAACAGACCCGAGTTCACTTAAGTACTTCAGAGTTACGTTTTACCGTATTGGATTTACAATGAGTCAAGTATTAGCATAGTAAAAATTAGAGCTGCTAATTAGACAGGCCTTTTGGTATATTTCCAACCATGATCCAAACATTTAAAAAAAAAGAAAAGAAAATCCCACATCTGCATATTGGGATAAATATTTGTTTCTTTATTTGTTTTCTTTTTGATTTTGCAGTATTCTTTTAGATGGCCTCCCGTGCATCACTTTTCTTTCCACTGGAAGGCTGACTTTAGACTAGTAGCTCAAGGTACTTGAAATAAATTCAAATATTTCTGGGGGGTCATGCTGAGCAACAACTGGATTGTGTTTCTACTGCACCGCTACACGTTGCCCTTTATCTAACTGGTTGTCACCAAAATTCTGCAGCTTGGAAGAAAA
>NW_011115073.1:0-450 GCF_000146605.3 Meleagris gallopavo
AGGGAGAAAACAGTTGTAAGAGGGGCACGACACAGAGGTCTCTGTGCTCCCCGCAGGAAACTTTCCTCCTAAAGCAAAGTGGGAGCGCTGGGCTCAGCCTTTGCTCATGAAATTAATTATGATGAATTAAAAGTGTCAAAGATGAGCCGTTGCACCCCGGGTCACATTGTTGGCTGTGAAGAGTGAAGGGCTGCACAAAGGAGGCTGGTGAAATCTGCATCTGGCACAGCACCCAGCAGTGCCCTCACTGAGCCGGGCTGGGTTTGCTGTGTGCAGCCCCTGGTGCTGCTGTGCCCAAAGAGCCGCCGGGTCCATAGCATGGAGCTCTTTCCCAGCAATCCCTCCTCATTTCCAGTTCTGCAGCCCTTTCCAGGCCTGGGGAGCCCGCCTCTGGACTCCAAAACCATGACATCACGCTGAAGCCTTCAAGCATGTGATTTCCCAGTCCTG
>NW_011115074.1:0-393 GCF_000146605.3 Meleagris gallopavo
TTTTTAGACAGAAAGTCTAGCCTAACTCTGATTTTTACTTCATTCACATTCATAAATAGGGTAGAGAAATTTTATTTCAAATCTATTGATAGGAATAGTAATTTAATTTTCAGTCATCTATATTCAACAAAAAAAAATTCTATCCAAATGTTATACCTAATTTTCTATCCAAATAGAATGACATGAAGCACTTAGTGCTAATTTTCTTACCAGTTTCCTTTTCCCCCAGTTCAATAATACAGCTGAATTACTCCTCTGAATAGTTGAAATTTAGCTAGAGTGCAATATTTTTTTGGAAAAAAAGTTGAATTCTATTTTAAAGAAGCATTTTTTTTTCCCATTGTGTATTATACTTTGTTTTCTTAGACAGAATTATCTGCTTTGTGTCACTTT
>NW_011115075.1:0-652 GCF_000146605.3 Meleagris gallopavo
AAATCCACTAATAAGATTGTGAACCCGGAGTACCCAGCAAGTGGGGAAACGGGGAGAAGGGGGAGGTAAGGGAGAGAAAAAGGGTATAAAAGTTGTCATGCTGTATCCATAGGTGCGCTCCTGCTTGCGGGACGCCCGCCATTGCAATCGCGAATAAAATCTGCTTTTATCAGAGATACCGTCCTGGCAAAATTATTCGGATATTTCCAACAATTTGGGGGCTCGTCCGGGATTATTATTGCCTCTTTGGGTGTCTCCCTACTGCCCTGGACAGGATAGGTGCACCCCGCTGATTTCAGCGGTCCTGTCTGAGTGGTGAGGTGACTCCTTGGGACGGCCGATAAGAAACCGAGACTGTTAGATAAAGGCCGGATTCTGTAAAAGCCAAGGGGCAGGTAGGCACGGGTGTTGGCCATTGCGACCCGGTAACTTCGTGCACGGACCAAGGTAAGAGAGTTTAATCTTGCCTTGGGGGTCGTTGAGACTCTTGAGTGTGTGTGTGATTGAGACGCACTTCAGTGCGAAGCGAGTGCGGAGTCCCGACCTGCGGTTCCGTTGTCCCGCGAGGGGCACGGGCCAGGGACGGACGAAGCGGCTGTGTTGGTGGAAGGAAGAGTCTCGGGAGGGAGCTGTTGGTGTACGGTACCCTGTG
>NW_011115076.1:0-459 GCF_000146605.3 Meleagris gallopavo
GTAATTACTAAGATCAACACAAGAACATCTGTTTGTATGCTGCCAGTTCTACAGGCGGCCTGCAAGACTGTGCCCCATGCTGCGTTCCCCCACACCCTGTCCAAAAGATTTCTATCTTCCAATGAGCCAGACGAGATGCATTAGAATAAGGACCGTTACACTACCTACATAAAAGCTTCTTAGTATTACAAGGGCACTCAAAGAAAGGATACAATGCACCCCCTGTTCCAAAGGCAGCAAGTAGCTAGCACGCAGTACTGCTGCAGCTTTCTGGAATCCCTCTTACCTTCAGGGATACTCCAGGGAGCTACAAAAACAACAACAACAAAACTCCATCGGCCAACTGCAGCACCCACTGGACGGCTGGTATTCTGAACTCCTCTTCAGAATGCACTCCGTATCCTCTGCAACTTTTCCAGGATCTAGGATCTCTGCACATCCCCCATCACTGCCTGCTAT
>NW_011115077.1:0-536 GCF_000146605.3 Meleagris gallopavo
ACATTCAGAAAAGTATTTCTTACCAACTCAGATTCCTGAGCACTAAAAATTACAGTTATTGGTAGACTGTGGTGACAGAAGCAGGGAATAAAGGACTTCTGTCAAAGCATTTAACCAAATCTCTTAGCTGTGGATTTTGCTTACTTCCTTCTTCTGCCAATTCCAAACAGACATCTATTATCAGTAAGGCAACAAGGTGTTTTTGTTTTTATTTTTTAACATCAGAATCCATAAAGGCAAGACAGTATATATTTATATTTGTGGGAAAATCTTTGTGGGTGGTTTGGTTTTTTTTTTTTGTAGGGGTAGGTTAGGTTTTAAAATTCCTGTCATAACACAAAGTGCAGCCAAGGCTCTAAATGTTATAAGTATACCTTAGAAGTTTCACCAAATTTCAGACTATCAGTCCTCCTTCTTGAACATGAATGCACAACAAAAATATGCCCCAAAATCCAATGGTAAAATACTGAATAGGTTTAAACATAGCTTTTTCACTAACATGCTTGAACACATGTAAGCTGCTGCTGCTTGAAATT
>NW_011115078.1:0-675 GCF_000146605.3 Meleagris gallopavo
ATTTCTCAGCATATAACACTGAGAGTATTGGTATTAGTGGAAGGAAAAATTCGCTTGGCTACTTTGAATCACAGATGATGCTAAACAGATTATCTTGTAAAACTTAAAATCTGAAAATTCAGCACTTGTTCTCATTCTGTTCAACCCCACTCCAAAAGGGAAAGCTTTAGAGGGAACTCTGCTTTTAAATTGAAATACTTTTAACATTTCTCTGTTCTCTACAGATTAACTAAAGATACTGAAAACAAAATAACCTTTTTTAATTTACATCAAAAGCTTTTGATTGCAAATGCATTATGGCCGTAAATTACTAAAACCTAACTTGGTAAAGTAAAGTAGAGTTGAAGATGAACAAGAGAATAATTTTAGACTTGAAGTTGACATTCCATATGTTGGCAAGATGTGTTGATTGTAACTGCTGCTGCTAGTGCGGCACAAGAATAATGTCCTGAAATGTCAGAGATGAAAAGTGATGTAAATGTTTATTCTATATTGAGCCTACCCTGAAAATGGAATGTTTTTCAGTGATCATTTCTGTTTTTGTTTTAGGAATATAATTTGAAGATGTGAAATGTCAGCTACTGAGCAGTTTTCTATATGGCTAGACTGGATAACTGCTTTAATTAGAGCCTGCCTGATGTTGATGTATGGAAATGATTTACCTGTGTAACTGAG
>NW_011115079.1:0-517 GCF_000146605.3 Meleagris gallopavo
ATCAAGGGTATCAAGAAGGTGGCTTGTGTGCTAAGTCTGTTGTGATTAATTTAAACGTTATAACTAGTGTATTTTGTAAACTTGGAATCAATGAAAATATGGAAAAAGTATATTTTTGCAGGAAGTTCTTGTACTTTCAAATTAAGATTTCTAATACATCCTGCCTTAGATTATTTGTATATGGAACTATTTTGAATGTAGCATCAGCAGTGTCTTTCCTATCAGTAGGTAGAGATATCCTTAAATCTTATTCTTTGTGTTTTATCTTGCAACTATATACATTAAATGTATGACTTGTATTTGTTTTTCAGATATAGTGTAAAGATGCAGGTTTGGTAAACTGCATTGGATGCCACTATGACATAAGCTAAAAATTTCAGTAAAGCTTTTAGGCCTTCTATTTTTAATTATGATACACGTGTCTGAGACAGGACACAAACGTATGCTGAGTTTGGACAAGACGTTTTGTTTATTTTCTTTGTTTCTATCTTTAAATAGTCCAAGATGAAAAAGCCTT
>NW_011115080.1:0-512 GCF_000146605.3 Meleagris gallopavo
ACCTGGGCGTCCTGGTGGACGACAGGTTGGCCATGAGCCAGCAGTGTGCCCTCGTGGCCAAAAAGGCCAATGGCATTCTGGGGTGCATTAAGAAGAGCGTGTCCAGCAGGTCGAGGGAGGTGATCCTCCCCCTCTACTCTGCCCTGGTAAGGCCTCATCTGGAGTACTGTGTCCAGTTCTGGGCTCCCCAGTACAAAAAAGACAGGGATCTCTTGGAAAGAGTCCAGCGGAGGGCCACAAAGATGGTGAAGGGCCTGGAGCATCTCCCCTATGAAGAAAGGCTAAGTAAACTGGGTCTGTTTAGCCTTGAGAAAAGAAGACTGAGAGGGGACCTGATCCAGGTTTATAAATATCTGAGGTGTGGCGGCCATAGTGGTGAGGCCAGTCTCTTTTCAGTGGTACGTGGAGACAGGACGAGGGGAAACGACATAAGCTGCAGCATAGGAAGTTTCGCACGAATGTGCGTAAGACTTCTTCACGGTGAGGGTGACGGAGCACTGGAACAGGCTGCC
>NW_011115081.1:0-325 GCF_000146605.3 Meleagris gallopavo
AAAGAGACTGTATGAAACCTTGCGAGACCTGAATGAAAGACCCCGAGATGGTAGACCCAGTGCCCTGAGAATGTTGCAGACGACGTGGGCTACCCCGCTTAGGATCCAAATGACGGGCACTGATCATCAGGTAAGACCCCTGATTGGTAAAGAAAATAATCTTCTGCTCCCTGCCCCTGAGAAGTTAGAGCCTGGCACCCACAGAATAAAATGGCCATGGAAGGTGCACGTAGGACCCAAGTGGTGTGGCCTACTTGCACCTTGGGGGAGATTGTTGGAGGTGGGAGGCTCAGGAGTCCCTCCAGTAATAGGTACGTGGCCTACT
>NW_011115082.1:0-407 GCF_000146605.3 Meleagris gallopavo
ATAGCCTCAAAGCATTAAACAGCACAGAAATAAGTGTTTTCATCAGCTAGGCAATCTCATCCAAGCTCCTAAAGAACTGCATTAACTGGCATACAACTAATGAATAAATTCCTCTGTTATTTAGTATGCTCGCAGTTACTCAAAGTTACTGATAATTTTTTAGCTCTTGCTCGTCTTTTGATGCTTTTGAAGTCCCACAGGAGAAGAGAATATATTTGATAGCATCACTGAAATCACAGAATCACAGAATGGCTTGGGTTGGAAGGGACTTCAAGGACCATGAATCTCCAACCCCCTGCCACATGCAAGGCCACCAACCTCCCCATTTAATACTAGACCAGGCTGCCCAGGGCCCCATCCAATCTGGCCTTGAACACCTCCAGGGACGGGGCATCCACAACCTCTCC
>NW_011115083.1:0-542 GCF_000146605.3 Meleagris gallopavo
GCTCATCCTTGGTATATATCAGTTTACATGGGAAAGACTAGATGTAAACAAGAGACGCTTTGTGGGAGAGAACTCCCCTGAAATTTGTTGTGGGTTTTTTTGTTTGTTTTGGTTTTTTTTTGTTATTTTTTATTTTGTAATATTGAAAACATGGAGATCTAACAAATACCAAATTCTATATTTTGTAAATTATATATAAATTAGAAGGCAGGCTGTCCACACCAAGGTGTGTTGGGAGGTGTATATAACCTGTTAGACTTTTGTGTAATTTTTTGTGCATAATACTCTGAACACAGACTTGGCAGTTTTCAGATTATCACTATACAATCAAACAACAGGTGAGGTTCTGGGCTGAATCAGATGCATTTTAAAAGGAAAATCCAGAAAAATCTGCAATCCCAAAGAAGAGGAAAAAAAAAAACCCAACCCAACAGGGTACGAAAGTTCAATGACAGCATTCACACAGAGGGTGGCATCTTAACAATGGAAACAGGACTTATTTATGAGCTTTAGCTAATGAGACAGTATCTGTCAAGCATGTT
>NW_011115084.1:0-608 GCF_000146605.3 Meleagris gallopavo
TCACAGTTGCTGGGGAGCCCCGGTTGCAGGAAGGATCTGGAGAAGCCGTCCCAGCAGTTGGGAAGTCATACGGCGATGTGTCCAGCCCGGAGGTGAGGTCTCCAGAGCCGCTGCAAGCAGGCCCAGCTTTGTGGCCTCGAATAAACTGGGGTAGGTAGCAGTGAGGTGGAGCATCCGGTTCGCTTGTGTCCTCTCGGTTTTCTCCCTGAAAGCTGGCCAGGGCTGAAGGAGGAGCAGAGAGAGCTGTGCCATCTGTTTTGGTGTAGCGCAGGCCTCTTTGGCAAGAGTGAGCGCCCAGAGCCCCGGCAACACGCTTAGTCGGGCAACAGACAGCGCAGCACAGCTCCCTTGTGAGCAAGGCTCCCCACCCTGACTGTGATGTCACGCGGTGCAGCGCTCAGAACCCACGCAGCACTCGCAGAGGGTGCTGTGCCGAGTGCTGAGCAGGAAGGTGCACGGCGCGAGATTGCTGGCTTCCGCCGCTTCCTCTTTCCCGTGGCGAGGCCGGCGCTGTAGCAACGCCAAGTGCTGGCCGCAGGGCCGGGCTCGGTGCCATGGCACGGCGCACGAAGCCCGAGGTGGAGCGGTACGTTGCCTTTGTGCAGTCC
>NW_011115085.1:0-400 GCF_000146605.3 Meleagris gallopavo
AAAATAATGTTGATAACACACCGATGTTTAAGTTGCTGCTGAGCAGTGCTGTATACAGTGGTGTATAAAGCCAAAGACATTGTAGTTTTTCAGCTTCCCATACTGTCCTGCCAATGAGGGGCCTGAGGTGGGGCACGAGGAGCTGGGAGGAAACAGAACCAGGACAGTTGACCTGAACTGGCCAAAGGGATATTCCATACCATACAATATCATGTGAAAAAAGCTTGAAAACTGCAGGGGGGAGTAGGCAGCACAGGCAGCCACTGCTCAGGGATTGGCTGAATGGTGAGCAACTATGCATCACTGTAAATATATACACACACACACACACACATATATATATACACACATACATATATACATACACACAACTAAATTTTATATATGATATATATATTAT
>NW_011115086.1:0-399 GCF_000146605.3 Meleagris gallopavo
TCTACGACTACTGTGACCATAAGAGAAATAAGCACTTTTCTACACTCACGTGGTGAAGAGCAGGTAGTAAGTATAGCCATACGATAAGTGAGTGAGGAGAGAGACTTGGACAAATACTTATTTCATGAGAACCCTCTGTCTCTCTCTCTTTTTTTTTTTTTTAATTTAGTTAATCTCAGTTGCATCAAGATAAACTGGACTGTATGCTTGGAATTGCCAATATCTATTTTTAGGTTCAAGATGTTCAGGTATGTGTCACTTAGTTTTCTCTTGTCAAGGAGAATAGTTATTTGAATAATTGTGTTGAAATATAATTTTGGAACTTTTATGGATATCAAGTCAAAATATAAAATATTAACAAGAGTTGTTATAGTTAAATTCAACACAGATAACAATTGC
>NW_011115087.1:0-478 GCF_000146605.3 Meleagris gallopavo
GCAGTCCTTTCTCACGTTTGCTTCTGTGAGCATTCCTTGCAGCAGAAGCTGGTGCTGGTGGGAGGGAGCGGCGATGCTGTGCCTCTCAGCAGTGGCGCTGGATGCTGCTGCTGGGCTGTGAGGCACTGGGTGGCACTGGGGGCACTGGTGGGTGGGTGGGTGGCTTCCCTGGGGGGGATGCTGTGTGCAGCACTGGGAGTGCTGGGGGCGCAGCGTGAACATCTGTGGGCAAAAATGGTTCTCCGTGTTTGTGGTCTTAGGAATTCGCGGCTTCAGAGTGGCCACAACAGAGACGGTTGTCCTGAAATGGCTGCTGGTGCTGCTGGCTGCTCTCCTGGCTGAGCCCCCAGCGCTCAGCACCTCACCGAGCAGGGCAGAGCGCTGCTGTTGGTTCCAGCCCCGCTGTGCGCACAGTGCGGGGGACGCAGAGCTGCCTGCGCTGGGAGCAGCGGCCCGCTGGGTTGTGGCGGTGGAAGCA
>NW_011115088.1:0-339 GCF_000146605.3 Meleagris gallopavo
CCAGGCCAAAATAGATGAGTACTGGAACAAGAAACCAACTGTGCCATCCCCCCGCGTGTCTCACAGAGTGCTCTGAGAAAGAGCCACTTGCAAACTCTTGTTGTAAAATAGTATGTTACCTCAGGAATGGGGAGGAATACACTGGAAGTTGGAATGTCCTTATCTGCAGAAATCTAGGAAACTCAGTGTAGCACTGAAAATCTCCATGACTGGAGACGAGACTGAAATAGAATATTTGGTAGACAAAATTGGTTTCTGTATTTACAGAATATGTATTTTATACAGATATGTATTTTAAGGGCACTGAAGCCCTTAATTGGTCAAGATTGGTTGGAGCAA
>NW_011115089.1:0-727 GCF_000146605.3 Meleagris gallopavo
TAAAGTACACCGTTTCTCTTTCTCTGAAATCAATTAATTCATACATATATTGTAGGAGGAATTTTACTAGCCAAAGCCATTTCCAGGTTTGGATACAGCTGTAACTCCTTTCTCTCCCTGAGAAACCTAAGATCTGTGCCTCACTTCCAGTGTTAGAAAAGACCTGAGGCACAGTGAAAGGAGTCAGACAGTGTTTGCTGCATGTTTTATTCCTCACAAAGTGAAAACAGTCATGTCGTAGAGGTTTGAGAATAATTCTCTGAATTTAGGGACAAAACCTTTTGTAGAAACTTCATTCTTACTTTTATGTTTTGAATATTCACTTGTGTCCCAGTGTCTTCTGGACCTTCATCTTCTGCACTGCTGCCAGTGCCCCGGGGAGATGCAGAAGGAACCTGCAGAGGTTGTCCTGTACTTTCTCCCAGGAGTTGGCTGAGGTTCCAAAGTAGCTGCACTTTCACTTTCCAATTCAGTCTCTCCTGTGATGCCTGCAGCAAAGAACAAAAATTGTGGAAAACAGGTGATGAGGGAGCTTAATATGGAGACAATTTCTGGCACCTACAAGTGGCAGTTCTCAGTGATGCTCCAAATCCAGAGAAGTCTAAGCCTGTTAAGCCCTTCAGACTTACAAGCCCAGCAAGCATACAAAACTTCTGCATATGTATGAAGAGCTTTACTTATCAGCAAGCAAGCTTCCATTCCTACTGGCATACAGGTGCTTTATTAC
>NW_011115090.1:0-907 GCF_000146605.3 Meleagris gallopavo
GCAAGGTGTTTATACAGACTGGGCGAAGAACCGCTTGAGAGCAGCCCTGCAGTGAAGGACTTGGGGGTCCTGGTGGACGAGAAGCTGGACGTGAGCCAGCAGTGTGCGCTTGCAGCCTGGAAGGCCAACTGCGTTCTGGGCTGCATTAAAAAAGGGTGGCCAGCAGGGAGAGGGAGGTGATTGTCCCCCTCTACTCAGCTCTTCCGAGGCCCCATCTGCAGCACTGCGTCCAGGCCTGGGGCCCCCAGCACAGGAAGGACGTGGAGCTCTTGGAGCGGATCCAGAGGAGGGCACTGAGATGATCAGAGGTTGGAGCAGCTCTCCTGTGATGAAAGGCTGAGGGAACTGTGATTGTTTAGCTTGGGTAAGAGAAGGCTGCAGGGAGACCTCACTGTGGCCTTCCAGTACTTGAAGGGAGCGTATGAACAGGAGGGGGAACGGCTGTTTATGAGGATGGATAGTGACAGGACAAGGGGGAATGGTATTAAGCTGAGACTGGGGAGGTTTAGGTTAGATATTAAAAGGAAGTTTTTCACCCAGAGGGTGGTGATGCACTGGAACAGGTTGCCCAAGGAGGTTGTGGATGCCCCATCCTGGGAGGCATTCAAGGCCAGGCTGGATGTGGCTCTGGGCAGCCTGGTTAGGTGATGGACAACCGTGCCTGAGGCAGGGGGGTTGAAACCAGATGATCATTGTGGTTCTTTTCAATACGGGCTATTCTATGATTCTATGATAAAACAGGCATGTTACAGAAAAAACTGTGAGTCATTTATTCAGACAGATGAGAAGACGACCCCTGCTGATATTTGTCCATGACATCATTTTCCTCACTGCATCCTTGAGCTCCTGATTCCTTATGCTGTAGATGAGGGGATTCAGTGTTGGAGGCACCACAGAGTACAGAAAG
>NW_011115091.1:0-510 GCF_000146605.3 Meleagris gallopavo
GGGAGCAGCCTGGCAGCTTTCTCAACCCAGTATTTTGCTCTTCCATCACTGGTGTCTTTATTGCACAACAGCTCCGCAATCTTCAGCACCAGATCTTTCTGTACTGGGTTCAGCCCCAGAGAACGCTGGTTTTCCCCATGCACAGGCAAGACAAAAAAAGGTTACTGGTAACTTGATCTTGCAATCCATACAGAACAGGAAAGAAACAACACATTTTCTTCTCTCAGCTCAGGGAATGCCCAGCACAGACGCACTTTAAAAGCCCATTTACAAAGGAAGGAAGCCGGATGTTACAGGGGGTCAGTGGAGCACTTACCTTGTAACACCCAACAGCTTCTTCTGTCTTGTCCTGAACTTCATAAATTTGTCCAAGAAACCTGTGTGCCCTGGGATCTCTCTCCTGGACACTGAGATAAGTAGATACGTATCTATGGAGCGAGAAAACCCACAGAGATCAGTACTCCTCAACACTACAAGTCCCCCCACACCCTGCAGCTACAGCTAAAGGGA
>NW_011115092.1:0-1410 GCF_000146605.3 Meleagris gallopavo
CCAAAGGCCTCTGTTCAGCCTGACCGGCCTCCTTGCCCGTCAACTTGTCTTGCGTGACTTAGTGATGGTCAGCTCCTGCACTTTTAAAATAACTCCCTTAAAAGCATTCCCCGCCTTCCTGGGCTCCTGTGCGCTCCAGAACTGCCTCCTAAGGGACCCTCTCAACCACGGTCCGAAAGAGGCCAAGGTCTGCCCTCTGGAAGTCCAAGGGGGCAGCAGTTCTGCTGACTCTCGCCCGTGGTTCAACAAGGATCGGAAAATACAGTATCTTGTGATCACTTTGCCAACTCCCACCCAGCCGCTCCCTCCCTCCTCCTCCTCCTCCCCCGCAGGAGAGCAGGAGATAAGGGAATGAAAAAGCTCACGGGGCGAGACAGACAGGGAGATCTCTTAACAGTTACTCTGATGGACAAAAGAGACTCAAGATGGGAAAAGTTGAATTAATTTATTCTGAGTTTGTTGTTGGTTGTTGTTTTTTTTTTGTTAGACGCATGTGTTATCTCCCTCCCCCCTCTCCTGGAGCGCATGGCCCACATCATGCCTTGCCTTGTTAGTCACAGAGCCGGGGCCGGATGTGCCGCGCTGTTAGTAGGTAGGTAGGGTAATTTCTTTTGCCACTTGCTTTCGTCCCCTGGGTTTGCACCCCTGTCACGGGCTCAGACCTAGAGATTCCTCCGTGACAGGTAAAGCTTTCCCTTATCTTCATCATCATGAGCTGGATTGCCGTGGAGCCTGAATTGACACACACAGGTGTAGTCCGGGTGGCCCCAGTTGCTCAGCACTTGCAGCTTTACGTAATTGATGAGCCCAGAGTGCTCATTCTGCAGTGAGGAAAAGAAATGAATTGTGTTTTCCCCAGCCAACCGCGGTTCTCCTCTCCCACGCTTCACGTCCCTCTTTGTAACCTTATCTTCAGCTGGAAGGTCTGACTGGGAGTCTGGCCTGGCGTGAAGGTGAACTCTCCTAGCAAAGTTCCTCCCTCGTCATCTTTTTCCTGCAGGCCCTACAGGAAGACAGGGGTGGAGAAAACAGAACAGTGGGATGCGCTGCTGGAAGAGGATCGCAAAGCCCCACAGGGCTTTGTGAAGCAAAGGTGGTCTAGGACCATCCACTGTGCCACTTCCCTTTCCCTCTGCCTCTCAAACTACCACCTCGCCCCAAGAGCGGGAAACCTTCTTTGCTGTGCTACCTTGGACAAAAAAGGAATGCTGTGGAAATGGAGCAACTCTGAGGAGCTTGTTTCTCCCCCTAGGCAGGGAAGAACTGCACGCAGCAGCCCTCTTAGAATCTGCAACCACCCTCCTCGTCAAACGCTGCGCAAAACTACCACCACCACAACCCAGAGGAATCAGTTACGTAGACAGCAAAGTCCTTAGGAGCACTGGAGATGCTGTCTGCATGGTACGCATT
>NW_011115093.1:0-398 GCF_000146605.3 Meleagris gallopavo
TGGTGATGTTCCAAACTTTTTACCTTCAGGCCAGTCCATGATCAGCTCTAGGATTCCTGGACGGCTGAGATTCCCCATCCGTGCTCGTTGTGTAATCAGCGCAATCCACTTACTCCAAGTGGCATCAGTTGCATGATGGGTGGAGGGAACCTTTCCCTTAAACATCCAGTTCAGCACTGGCAGTCGAGGTGCCAGAAGGAGCTGTGTTTCTGTACCAATTACTTCAGAGGCAGCCCGAACCCCCTCATACGCAGCTAAGATCTCCTTCTCAGTTGGAGTGTAGCCCTCTTCTGACCCCCTGTAGGCTCGACTCCAGAATCCCAGGGGTTGGCCTCGGGTCTCTCCTGAGGCTCTTGCCACAACTCCAAGTGGGACCTTTCTCTCCAGCAGCAGTGTAG
>NW_011115094.1:0-359 GCF_000146605.3 Meleagris gallopavo
AATCAGAAAATCACAGAATGGCCAGGGTTGGAAGGGACCTCAAGGATCATGAATCTCCAGCCCCCTGCCACATGCACATCCACATTTAATACTAGACCAGTTTGCCCCAGGCTGCATCCAATCTGGCCTTGAACACCACCAGGGATGGGGCATCCACAACCTCTCTGGGCAGCCTGTGCCAGCACCTCACCACTCTCTCTGTAAAGAACTTCCCTCTGACATACAACCCAAATCTTCCCTCCCTCAACTTAAAACCATTTCCCCTTGTCCTGCTGTTATTTACCCTTTCAAAGAGTAGATTGCCCTCCTGTTTGTTGGCTCCCTTTAGGTACTGAAAGGCTGCAATGAGGTCACCCCAC
>NW_011115095.1:0-419 GCF_000146605.3 Meleagris gallopavo
GGCCAAGCCATGCTTTGAGACGCCTCCAGGCAATGGATTGTGACTCCATAGTCCACGGATCCTTGAACATGGGTGCAGCGGCTCAGCCCAGAAGTTCGTGCCTGGCCTCCGACCGAGCGTGTGTGCGAGGACTGGAGTGTGGACAGGGCGAGCTTTGGTGCTGGAACGTGCCCCGGGTGCTGCTAGCACAGCTCTCAGCAGCCGTCTCAGAGCCACTTTTTCTTTACCCCGACCCTGCTGGGAGCAGGCAGACAGGACATCCCAGAGAGACGCGTGCAGCAGCATAGGAAGGCGGGCACGGGGACTGGCGGCGCAGGGCAGGGGGGGCGACCTTGGAGGGGAGGCCCTTCCCCAGGCCGGTGTGTGACTAACGTCTCTTGTCCTCTTGTCCTCTTCCAGCGTGACACCTGCTGCTGCAG
>NW_011115096.1:0-416 GCF_000146605.3 Meleagris gallopavo
CATGGCTGCAGTAACCCAAAGCTGGGCTGATAGTCAACTTCCTTAAAGATTTGCCTTCTGGAAGGCTTTTTCCTCTCCCTTCACTGTGTGACAGAAGAGGCCCAAACACCAATCAAAGCATCATTATTTGGAGTGAACGCCTGTTTTTTCCTTGCCTTCTCCAGGCCACCCGGTTATCCCAGTGTGAACCAAGGGGGAATGCTGGGCACTGGACCTTCTTATGGACAGGAAACTAACAGCATGGCTGGTGTGATCAACTGCCAGGGCCCACCTTTTCCCATGGGTGGGAATGTGGCTCACGGCTCTGCAGGTAAGGCTGGGCTGAGTGCTGGGCTTTGAAGGCTTCACGGGATGGACTGAAAAGCAATGTCACAGATTCCTGTGACTTTCTAGGGGTGGCAGCAAGTCCTGAAGTG
>NW_011115097.1:0-620 GCF_000146605.3 Meleagris gallopavo
AAATAGTACTTTAATAATCAAATTCAGAATGACTATCAAGATTAAACCCATTACATTGGTTTCCCATTCCTCTTTCTTAACTCATAATTTAGTTTAAAACCAACTGTAAATTTACATTTAAAAGTATGAAAACCATCATTTCATTCATGAGCTGCTGGAGAGGAGCTCTGCAGAGAGGGACCTGGGCGTCCTGGTGGACGACAGGTTGGCCATGAGCCAGCAGTGTGCCTCGTGGCCAAAAGACCAATGGCATTCTGGGGTGCATTAAGAAGAGCGTGTCCAGCAGGTCGAGGGAGGTGATCCTCCCCCTCTACTCTGCCCTGGTAAGGCCTCATCTGGAGCATTGTGTCCAGTTCTGGGCTCCCCAGTACAAAAAAGACAGGGATCTCTTGGAAAGAGTCCAGCGGAGGGCCACAAAGACGGTGAAGGGCCTGGAGCATCTCCCCTATGAAGAAAGGCTAAGTGAACTGGGTCTGTTTAGCCTTGAGAAAAGGCGACTGAGAGGGAACCTGATCCAGGTTTATAAATATCTGAGGTGTTGGGCGGCCATAGTGGTTAGGCCAGGTCTCTTTTCAGTGGTATGTGGAGACAGGACGAGGGGAACGGACATAAGCTGCAGC
>NW_011115098.1:0-474 GCF_000146605.3 Meleagris gallopavo
AGCACCTGCTGGCCTTTGCAGTCTCAAGAATTGAAGTGTCGGTTCTCCCTGACCTCCAGAGCTTTCCTTTGTGCCAAGACCCAGGGCACTCCTTTGGCACTGTGACGTCTCTGGTGGGCTGGCACTCGCTCATGCTTTGGCCATCGCTGTTTGCTCTCTGCTGGCTGCAGTGCCCTTCGGCTCAGCGGAACGGGTCTGCGCTGGAAGGCCGAGCTGGTGGGAGAGGCAGCAAGGACTTTTGTTCTTTTCCTTTTCCTTTTAATTTTAATTTTAATTTTATTTATTTTATTTATTTATTTATTTATTTATTTTTAATTTCAGGCTTTATTAAAGCTTCTAGCATTTCATCTCAAATACCTCCAGAACACCTTTAGCAGTCCTGGCATGAAGCTAAAGCGCAGGGACGTTGAATCATCTGTCTAAAGGATTCTAGCTGGTGTGACCCCTGCATGTCTGATGACTAGGCTGCGGAGG
>NW_011115099.1:0-594 GCF_000146605.3 Meleagris gallopavo
AGCACTGCTGGGTCAACTTGAGTGTATGGAACAAGTGTGACATTCTTTTTGATGGAGTCCTGTGAAAAGAGTCCTTGAGAGCTGACCTTAAGCCTGCGGGCATCATCCAGGAGTTGGGGTAGGGGATGAGGCAAGGAAAGTTGGGCTAAGAGGGTGAGGCCTAGGAACAGGAAGCTCTTTGTTCGATGTTAACTGCTGCCGTTCTCATTTTGGATTAGGAATCTATGTGGGTTATTTAAGGAGGAAGAAACTGGTTGTACAGCCCTGTCGCACGTGCTCAGATGAGCCAAGTTGTCAAGGCCTGGCTGTTGGTTGGTGAGTTGTGCCCAAGGTCAGAGAGTTGACTCTTCTGGGCTTTGAGACATGTCTTCTAGTTGCACGCTGTGTTCTTCCTCTTGACCTCTTGAGCTCCTGCCCTAAGTGAGGATGCAAGCAGGACTGCGGAAGGAAGGGTTGAGATTGGAAGTGCAATGCCAAGGACTGGAGCCAGCAGGAGCAGGGAAGTGATCATCCCCCTGTACTCAGCACTGGTGAGTCCTCACCTTGAGTACTGTGTTCACTTCTGGGTCCCTCAGTACAAGGAGGACATTGAAA
>NW_011115100.1:0-370 GCF_000146605.3 Meleagris gallopavo
GCTGGTCTGGACTAACCACCTGCTCCACCAACATGGAGGATAAGAAAGAAAACCATGTCCTTCACAAGGAGCAGCGCCCGGTTGTAACCAAGAGCCAGACCGCCACCTGGCTCTGCTGGTTTGGAGTAACCGCCTGCCCAACCAAGATCAAGGACGGGAACAACAGCCAGGTCCTTCCCGAAGAGCAGCGTCCGGTTACGTCCAAGAGCCAGCCCTCCAAATGGCTCTTCTGGTTTGAACTAAACCACCAGCTCCGCCAAGATCCACGACGGGAATAAAACCAAGGTCTTTCACCGAGGAGCAGAGCCCGGTTCACACCAACACACAGACCTCCAACTGGCTCTGCTGGATTGGACTAAACACCTGTCCT
>NW_011115101.1:0-367 GCF_000146605.3 Meleagris gallopavo
GCAGAATTAACATTGACATTGATATTAAAAGGGAAGGAAGTTGTTGTTCTTGATTTTGTACTGAAATCTCTGGTTTTCATTCCAGGCAAATTGGAAAGCAATTTCTTAGAACCCCTCTCTATGTCTTTATTATTATTATTATTATTATTATTATTATTATTATTATTATTTAAGTAAACATTTAATTCTGTAATATAAGTAGTGGATAATAAAAGGAACTAATAATGTACAACACCTATTTATCGCATACTGATTTTAGGTCTGCTAATAACTGAATGCACAATACATTCAAATGTAATATATTTATTTATTAACTTATTTTTTTTACTTGGAATGATGTTCTTTTCACATTCCTTAACTCTTTCCC
>NW_011115102.1:0-612 GCF_000146605.3 Meleagris gallopavo
ATCACCTTTCCAGGGACGGAGGTGAGGCTGACAGGCCTATAATTACCCGAATCTTCCTTCTTGCCCTTTTTGAAGACCGGAGTGACATTGGCTATCCTCCAGTCTTCAGGGACCTCCCCTGTTGTCCAAGACCTCTCAAAAATGATGGAGAGCGGTTCGGCAATGACCTCCGCCAGCTTCCTCAGCACACGTGGATGCACCCCATCAGGTCCCATGGACTTGTGGACCTTAGTACTGCCTAGGCACTCACGCACGTCCTCTTTCCTGACTAAAGGGAAGTCTCCCATTCCCCAGACCCTCTCACTAACCTCCAGGATGTGGGAAACCTGAGGGAGAGCCTTTTCACTGAAGACAGAAGTAAAGAAGGCATTCAGTATCTCTGCCTTCTCAGCATCCCCCGTTACCAGAACCCCCCCTCACTTAGTAAGGGGCCCACATTCTCCCTAGTTTTCCTTTTGCTGTTAACATACTTGAAGAAGCCTTTTTTATTATCCTTTATCACTTTAGCCAGATTCAATTCCAGGCGGGCTTTAGCCTTTCTCGTTGCATCCCTGCAGGCCCTGACTACATTCCTATATTCTTCCCAAGTGGTCAGACCCTTTTTCCACATTT
>NW_011115103.1:0-527 GCF_000146605.3 Meleagris gallopavo
CTAAAAATGATACTGGGGAAAAAAAATCAGGCCTACTGCCTTTTTATTCTGGATGGGTTATCTGATGTTTAGCTTTTCTTTCCTGAAACATATTACATCTAGAGATATTGTAGACAATTGTAAATTTGTGAATTTATTGTAAATTTATACTTCTGGCTTGAAAAAATAATCAGTTGGCTTTCATTTCATCTACGTTCCTGATTCTGGTCAGAAGGCAGAAAAGAATACAACTAATAATTCAAAGAGCTTAATTAAGGAAGGTTAGGTTATTGTGCTTCTTAACTAGGAAGATACTTGGGGCCTGCTAAGAGGAAACACTAAAAATCCTGACTTTAGTTGGAATTCTGACATTCTGTAAATTGCGTAATATCCTTCAGCAGATGCCACATTTATAGTAAAAAATAATTTAAAATAATCACAACTGCGTGTATATATTTATTAATTTATCCTTATCTAAAGGAAATATCTCCTATCTTCTAAAATGAGAAATTTCTTCTAAAAATTGCTGAAACTTCTGAGTACCACAG
>NW_011115104.1:0-360 GCF_000146605.3 Meleagris gallopavo
TTGTGGACAGGTGCGGGTGGAGCGGAATCGTCTCCGGCTTCCCAGCTGAGCGCCAGGACAGAAGCCCCAGCAACTCGTACCGGTATGCCACGAGTTTTTGCTTCCTGTGAGAGCTGCCAGCTCACAGTGCTCATGGCAGCCAGGCGTGCCTGCAGCTGTGAGCGAGAATTCTCAGCTGCGTGTGCGTGCCCTGTCCTCACACGGCCCCCTGGCACCGTCTGCTCTTCGGTGATGCTCCTGAGCAGCTCTGTAGATTGCGGTGTGTGGTGGGAAGTTCTCCTCAGAGAGCTTTGGGTGCAGAATTGCCTGCAGGGAAGGCGCTGCCAAATCCTCGGCCGCCTCCTGTGCTGGACGCCCCAC
>NW_011115105.1:0-532 GCF_000146605.3 Meleagris gallopavo
ACCTCTTAAGGTAAACTTCTTTTTCTGTTTCAACACAACGCTTAGATCTGTTCTCCACTGAAGTAAAGCAATCCTCCCTTTTTCTCCATCGAATGCGCTCTTCTCCTGTAAAACCTGTAGTAAGTGGCTGACAGCAGAGCAGAAGCCTGGACTGTTCTCCAACCTCTACGGGCACAACCTCTACGGGCACAATTTCTAGATGACCATTCCTGCTCTCTTGTTTAGATGGGACTGGTGTGTCCTTGATCAGCCAGGGGAACTTCTTCAGTGGCATCGCTGATTGCCCACTGCGCAAGTCTCCAGAGAACAAATTTGACAGTTTTTGGCTGCAATGATTCAGACCTGGGGAAGCGATTTTGGAGAAATGACTCCTAAAACCTGCCTTTTCTACAGATCACAGCAGAACGAGTCTGCCTGCGCCAGCGGGAGAGCTGCCTGCATGGAACTGCAGACGCAGTCGGCTGTGGTGGAGTTCATTATCAACCACACAGATGTCCTCTTCTGCTCCAAATCCGAATCCGACATCGCAGAT
>NW_011115106.1:0-408 GCF_000146605.3 Meleagris gallopavo
CTTGGAACAGCCAGTGCATGCCAACATCCAGGAAGAAATCAGGTAGGAGGAGGCGAATGGCATCACTCATCTTCCTCTAAGACAAGAAAATACTTCTTCAACAAAGTTGGTGCTAAGGGAGTTCGCTGCCTTCCAAGCAGACACAGTTTTACAACTAGGAAACGTTCTCAAAAAAATATCTTTCCCCCTTTATCAGATACATTCTGATACTACCAAATCTCATCGTTAGCACAATGCAAAAAACCCCACAACGACGACTACATAACAAACAAACAAACAAAAAAAATCCCAGTGTAGATGGAAGTGTCTTATTTTCAGCTGGGATGGAACTGTTTTCTTCAGCGTGTCTGGTGGGATGAGATGTTTTAGGTCTACGAGAAAAGCAGTAGTTGAGAACACACCGATGTT
>NW_011115107.1:0-442 GCF_000146605.3 Meleagris gallopavo
GCATTTGAATACTGCATCTGCATTTCAAACTCTAACATCCCATAGGCCTTCTCCCTACGACTGCAGTGAAAAACCTGTTTCCTGCGTGTAATGGTTCTGCAAAGAGTGCTACAGTGTGTAAAATCAGAGAATAAACTGAGGAAATGAGAAGTCTAACTAAAAACCAACAGTCAGATGTACATTTCAGTTTTTATCTATACCAATCTTAGGCTTATTGTTTGTAATATAACCTACCAACACAGCTATGGCAAGGAACACATGAATCTCACAGGTTTGTTTTACATCCTCAGTAGCACAGACTATCCCCTGTTCTCAGGTCACAGAATGGCCTGGGTTGAAAAGGAGCACAATGCTCATCCAGTTCCAACCCCCTGCTGTGTGCAGGTCGCCAACCAGCAGCCCAGGCTGCCCAGAGCCACATCCAGCCTGGCCCTCAATGCCT
>NW_011115108.1:0-468 GCF_000146605.3 Meleagris gallopavo
CAGACTGTAGGAAATGCACCCGTCAGCCTCTCAGAGTCGTTCTGCTTCTGACAAGAGAAACAGTGGATTCTATACAGATTTCCTGCACATCATTTGAAATCTTTTAAAGACATGTGGAAGAGTGAGACTTAGTGAGGAGGGAGGGAGCCTTTACAAACACTGATTGAGCTTGGCAATATGGGCATCCCACACCTGCACAGCAAGAGTGGTCGAGAACTGCACTAACTGGAGGCAGAAAGGGACAAGTGACTCACGTTGAAACTCTTCAGATAACACAGTGCTGCCAGTTGACATGCATCGCTCCACTGCGCCTCGTTGTTCTGGGCCAGTGTGAGCAGAAACGTCCCAGCATGCATGTACAGCTGTCCTTTCATTTCCAGGAAGGTGTGAGACAGCTCCCCAGCTTCTCTCACAGACTCTCTCACAGAGTGAAGGAGACGATCAAAACTACAAGGCAGAAAAGACTCA
>NW_011115109.1:0-495 GCF_000146605.3 Meleagris gallopavo
CTGCTGGTCTCGGTAACACAGCTACAAAAGCACTGTACAGGATATTCGCAGATATGGCGTAAGCCAAAGTTTGGAACAGAACACTTCCTTTGTTGATTCTGCTTTTGTTGGTGTACATTACCATAGCTTTGATTATGGCAGTAAGGTTTCCTGGGCCATCGGTCAGAGTGCAGAGCGTCCAGCTCCTTCGAAGCGTCCGTCCGCTCACACGTACAACCAGCCTGGCTGAGTAAACTACGCTGAGCTGAAAATAGAACAGAAATCAGAAGAAAATAATTGCATCTTAGTAATTGCATCTGGGACTAAGAGTGGATCCAGCTGTGCTGAGGAACCTTACCTCTGTGGTTGGAAGAGTTCAGACAGCCATGGGGTTCGCTCTGATCCTCACGACACAGCAGGAGAGCTGTGTGCTGTAGGTGTGTGTAACCTGTCCTCTAGGTGGAAAAACAACCAAGTGCATCCAGCCATGTCCAGTCTTGTTAAGTCACTGTTACA
>NW_011115110.1:0-834 GCF_000146605.3 Meleagris gallopavo
CCTCCAGTGAGTCGGATGGCAGCAGGAGATCATCAATATAGTGATACAAGTTAACATGATCCGGTTTTTTCCAGTCGGCCAGGTCGCGCGCCACTAGATGATGACAATATGTTGGTGAATGAATGCACGTACCCCTGTGGCAGGACCTGAAAGGTCCACTGCCTGCCTCCCCATGTGAATGCAAATTGATCTTGCGATTCTTCAGGAATTGGGATACTGAAGAACGCATTTGCTAAATGTAGGACACAACGAGTAGGTTTTTATCTCCCTACTCAATGTGTCCATTAGGGAAGCAATATTGGGTACGGCTGCATGAATAGGAGGCGTGACCTTGTTTAATTCCCTATAATCTACTGTCATTCTCCATGTGCCATCCAACTTTCGCACTGGCCATATGTGGGAATTGTATGGGCTGTTGTAAGGGCAGGTCTTATAATGCCCACTTTTTCAAATTCTTGCACTGTTTTTGATATTTCGTCCTGCCCACCCGGGAGTCTGTACTGTCTCACATTAGTAACCCGGCGCGGTTTCGGCAGGCAAATTGGCCCATGTTTCGCATGGCCTCTTAATATTACCTGCACCGCCCGGATCCTAATACATCTCTGTCGGAGTCTGAACTCTCCCACGGTTGTGTGGAGAGCCAGAGCGCATAGAATGTCTATGCCCAAGATGTATTTCTGGACTGGGGCAATAGATACCTTATACTCCCGGGGTGGGAGACGCCCAACCCCAGTTTTAACCACGTTTGGGTGACAGGAATAGTTTGTCCCCAAACACCAATCATCACTCTGTTTCCATGAAATTTGTTGGGATCTCCATAAATGATTGATGTTT
>NW_011115111.1:0-522 GCF_000146605.3 Meleagris gallopavo
AAGACCTATTCAAAAGACACCAGGTCAGTGAAAGCAGCATGCTGGGCTACAGCCAACGTAAAGATCTAACAAAAGCAGTGAATCCATTATGCAGAAAAGTAAGTAAATACCCTGAAATACTATATACAGAGACTATTTCAGATTCTTTCCCTAGATACACCACAAAATAAGCCAACTTGCACCACAGAGCAGTAGCAAGCTGCAACATTCTGATTAAAATTAGGAAAAGAAATATTAAGTTATAAATGCAGTCAAAAAAAAAACAAAAAACAAAGAGGTACGAGCAGAACTTCCCTAGAGGGAATAATATGTATATTTTTTCCATATTCTCAAATCACCTTCAGAAGAATAGTCCACTTCAGTACTTGTTCACTACTACAGATGTAGGAGGGGAAAAAAAATTGTTTTGCACCACTAACGAGTGGTTTCATTTAAGTACTCTTTTTTGTAGGAGAAGACAGATTTCTATCTAATGAAGAACAAGCAAAAAAAAAACCACAACACTGCTGTATTGCCATCAAG
>NW_011115112.1:0-899 GCF_000146605.3 Meleagris gallopavo
CATCAGCCTGATGTGCGTGACTGAAGTGTTAAATCTGCCAAGGGATGCTTTGGCTTCTGCTTTCTCGCTCCTGGTTTTGTGCTTAGGCAGTGAACGTGCTGCATTAGCAAAACAGTGAGAGCTGTGCTTGCTGGTCACATTATACTGTGACGCAGATTGGAAGCGTTTGGCAGAACAGCTGAGCTTAATAGTATTGCACTGACCAGAACTTAGGGTGTACTGGAATGTATTTCTAATGTCAGAAGTCCTGTGCCCTCTTCTCAGTGCCCTGGCCCAAGCCTGCTCTGTCTCCATGGCATGCCTCTGTGTCTGTTCCTTTGGGCTGAAAGCATGTTCTTTATGCCTGGTGCTGCGGTTGAGCCTTCTTACAGGGAGAAGGCATCCTTCAGCATTACCTGCGCCAGGCTCGTGCGAGTTCTCTCATCCTTTCAATTTCAGATTTGTGCAAGATTACAGATAGCTTTAAGGGGTAACTGCCTTTCAGAGCATGTCAGCTGAAGAATTGAAGGTGAAAGATGAAAGCACTAGCGCACATTGCGTTCTGTAAGTATCAAGGTGCTATTCAGTACTTCAGTTACTTGTGCACTTTACTCACTCCACGGATACCAGAGAACTTCAGTGAGAGCGGGGGAGTTTGAAGGGTTGTAAGTCTGGTACGAAGCAGAACGTGAAAAGCCACTTCATTTGTTAGAAGACCACAGCTCAGGGATCTGCATAAAGCTGTGATGTTTAGCTAGTCAGAATTCATTCTTGCAATCCGCTTTCTACCAAGACGTCCATTTTATATCACTATAGAGTATCCTGGAAAGGGTTCCTCCCACGCTTGTAAGCTTGCAAATGGGAAGAGCGCGTTGAACCTCTGAGGCAGTTTTGAGTCTGTCTTTTGGCAGAGAGTAGCC
>NW_011115113.1:0-661 GCF_000146605.3 Meleagris gallopavo
GAACACTAAAGAGAATATTTTAAAGGGAATACTAAAAAGCTGGTGTCATGACTGGCTCTGCCAGGTAATAGGGATTGAGAAAGAATGAACAGCCCTTCTTTCTGACAGCCAAGTCAAAGAAACAGACATGAGATGGCTGGACATCTACATTTGTCAAGTACAAACAGCTTGAAATAACCATTCAGGACTTCAGGCAGGTAAACTGCATACAGCAGTATTTGAAACTCATAACATCCCTGCAAAAGAGAACTGATATTACATTGTGACAGAGAATCTTTTTCAAAACTAGCTACTATGTATCAATCATTATCTGAATATGAAGTCTTTTACTGCATTTGAGCATCAGCTTAACCATGTGCTTTTAAGTAACTTGAATGAATTCTTCACACGAAAAGAAAAAAAAAAATCTATTACTCCAGAACTGAGCAGAAGACAGATCTTCTATATTCTTCAAAATACACTTTTCTTGCAACTGCAAAGCCAATAAAACAAGTTACATATAAACATACCCTTAATCCTTACAGGTTGACTTTCAATCAGTGCGTATTTTTTAGGATCACAGTAAATTTATTACCAACTCCAATTAACCCAACTAAACAGATTTATTAAAAACAGATTGTCATTAAAGACCGTAAGGAGGATAACAGCACACAATACATTT
>NW_011115114.1:0-742 GCF_000146605.3 Meleagris gallopavo
CAGTGAAGTAGAAGAGCAGAGAGTGCTCAGAACAGAAGAACAGGAGAGCAATAAGATGTGCAAAGAGAATCCAGTGAAGCCAAAAGAGCAGGTGAGGAGAACAACAGGAGAAGAGGGATACGGGTCAGAAAGAAAAGTAGGAGAGGAGTACAGATGCAGGAGAGGAGTCGGGATACAAGGAAGAAAGAACAGCAGAGGAGCAGAAAACAAGAGCGTAACACGTAGGGAGAAGAGCTGAAGAGTAGAGGAGGAAGAGAGCAGAAAAGGGAAGCACAGAAGAGGGAAGAGCAGAAAAGACAACGCTGTCTGTTCTGTCCTCGCTAGCAATGCCCCGAGATACAGCCAAAGCCAGGAGAAAAAGTCCACGATATAAAGTTAGGGACGTGCTTTGAGGCACACAGGACCAGCTCACAGCAACGAGTCGGCATACGCTGCACGGGCACTGACTCATTCCTGCACTGCTCTCAGCTGCATCAGGGCTGTCCCACAGAAATCACTCCTTTTCATTGCTGCCATACGTCTAACTGGACGACCACGGCTGCTCCCACTTTCAAGAGCCGGTAATTACTGCTGGCAGTTTAAGTTCTTAGCCAGGGGCTGCTTAAACACGATTCTGGGCGGTGACGACTGGCAATCACTTGGACGGGATATCCTTACTGGACATGGAGGGGAAACCATCCCCGGGGTGAGAACGCACTGCAGCGATGGCAAATCCCCCCTGGGACGGGCAGACCCTAGGGAA
>NW_011115114.1:2732-3123 GCF_000146605.3 Meleagris gallopavo
TCCAGCATCGTATAACTTCGTATAATGTATGCTATACGAAGTTATTACCCGGCTGGCAGACGAGCACCTGGGGACAGCACTGAGCCAGCCAAGCGCCCCGTGCCTCCTCTGCTGCACACTGGACGGCCCGTGGAAGAGGCGCAGCTCAAACAGCCCTGCGTGGTTCTCACCCGCCTGGCACTGCCGCCCGGATGCATCTCCTGCCGGCTGGCAGACGAGCACCACGGGGACGGCACCGAGCCGCCCAAGCGCCCCACGCCCGCCTGCACCACCACCAAAGGCAGCACCACCGGGCACAGGCAGCACGCCGGCAGCATCCCAGCCACAAAGAGGAAGGTGCCGCGCCGCCGCCATCTTCCAGGCCACAGACGCCGGCGCTAGGCAAAGCTGC
>NW_011115115.1:0-487 GCF_000146605.3 Meleagris gallopavo
GCTTAGAAAACAAAACTAAAGGAGAAAAATGGAATAAATGTGAACTTCAGAAATGTAGTTATTAGCTACAGATAGACTGTGGAGTTCAGCAGGGCTACCTTAGCTCTGAAAAGTATGAAATATTTCACGTTGGAGAATAAGCAAGCATTAGAGTCTGTTAATACAGTCAGGTTATTTCCTGCAGCAGTGAGCTTAAATGCAATGAATTACTGACATCCATTTCTTACCTCTGACATCAATGCCGACATACTCTCTCTGCTCTGGTTGTGAAACACAGACAGTTTCTGTTACACAGTCTTCATCAAGGTGTCCCAGCTGCAAGAACAAGACCTAGAGTGAAGAAACAGCTTTCAAGTCATCTCACAGAGCCAAAATCTCACCACCACAGTCTTCTGATATGCAGCAATCAAGGCAATAGTTAGCCACCATTTCAGATTCTCTATTTTAAGTAGCCAGTATCAGGGCTAAACACTGCAAGGACTAAACA
>NW_011115116.1:0-329 GCF_000146605.3 Meleagris gallopavo
GCATGTGGGGGACAAAGCGTGGCACGTACCTGGCAAGAGATCAGAACGAGGTACACAAGTTCCTTGAACCCGCAGCCGTTCCTTGTCACTTTGCTCTGATCTTCCACGAGCGAAAGCTGCACCAAGGGAGCAGGCAGAGGAGAGAGAAGGAACAGGTCAGGGAGCTTGCACAATTTAGCAAAGACAAGAGAAGAACCACGGGACAAATGCCACCTTTATGGATCGCTTGGCAATGCGTGTACTGGGCGAAAATTCCATCCGATGGACAAGAGTAAGCAATACGACACTATGAGCTCGCCAGCCAGCAGTTCTCAACACCTCACTGCCCA
>NW_011115117.1:0-580 GCF_000146605.3 Meleagris gallopavo
TGAAAGGGAAAACCCTCTCTAATAAGGCATTTGCAAGTCCGAGGAGAGACAGTTGTATTTTTCTCATGGAGAGCGTGACAAAAAGTGGGGAGCTATCCTTTCAGGACTTCGGAGAAAAGCCCCCCACTCGGAGGTAGTGCAGGAGGCTGAATTCGCACTTGTCGGCATCGGAATCGCACTCCTTCGCTCTCACGCGTTGAAAGCGGCATACGCGCTGAAACGCTCCGGAGAATTGGCCGTACATGGCCGAGAGATCGCGCTTCTCCACGAACGCCGCTTTCAGCCGTCAGCAGCGGTCTCGTGTTTGTCGCTTACCGAGAACGGGCCACTTCTGCCGGCTGCTTTTCTCCGACGAGTGAGCGGGCTCCTGTGTGCACATCGGAAAAGTGCGGTTTGCACTTAGCTTGCCTACGTGCAGAATTCACTCGACTAGCTCCGAATACTATGTCTCTGCCTTTATTTCGAGCCACAATTCATACTAGTGAATTTTTTCACTGCTACACACCTGCTTTCAGAGAGGAAAAGAGTGGAAGGGAAAACACGCTCTAAAAAGGCATGTGCAAGTTTCAGGAGCGACAAC
>NW_011115117.1:2683-3098 GCF_000146605.3 Meleagris gallopavo
TAGTGCTCTCAGGAGGAGCGTTCCAGAAAGAGGGGAGAGATCCTTTCAGGACTGCGCAGAAAAACCCCCCACTCGCAGGTAGTGCAGGAGGCTGAATTCGCAGTTGTCGGCATCGGAATCGCACTCCTTCGCTCCAACGCACAGAAAGCGGCATTCGCGCTGTACCGCTCCGGAGACTATGCCGTTGCTGGCCGAGAAATCGCGTTTCACCCCGAATGCGGCTTTCAGCCATCAGCAGCGGTCTCGTGTTTGTCGCTTGCCGGGAACGGGCCACTTCAGCCGGCTGCTTTTCTCCGACGAGTGAGCGGGCTCCTGTGCGCACATCGGAAAGGAGCGGTTAGCACTTAGCCTTGGCTACTTGCAGAATGCACTACGCCTACCTCTGAATACTATGTCTCTGCCTTTAGTTCGAGCC
>NW_011115118.1:0-849 GCF_000146605.3 Meleagris gallopavo
ACTCCATGAATCTTATCACAGTTAGTGTCCCTAGTTGCTATCATGCAGACTCCACCAACCTCCAACAGATAGATACAGCTACAATATACACTCCTAAGGGGGAGGCAGGAATGCATTTTTTGATGAGCATAGATATGCTGTAGTAGATGTAACAGTGACTTAACAAGACTGGACATGGCTGGATGCACTTGGTTGTTTTCCACCTAGAGGACAGGTTACACACACCTACAGCACACAGCTCTCCTGCTGTGTCGTGAGGATCAGAGCGAACCCCATGGCTGTCTGAACTCTTCCAACCACAGAGGTAAGGTTCCTCAGCACAGCTGGATCCACTCTTAGTCCCAGATGCAATTACTAAGATGCAATTATTTTCTTCTGATTTCTGTTCTATTTCAGCTCAGCGTAGTTTACTCAGCCAGGCTGGTTGTACGTGTGAGCGGACGGACGCTTCGAAGGAGCTGGAAGCTCTGCACTCTGACCGATGGCCCAGGAAACCTTACTGCCATAATCAAAGCTATGGTAATGTACACCAACAAAGCAGAATCAACAAAGGAAGTGTTCTGTTCCAAACTTTGGCTTACGCCATATCTGCGAATATCCTGTACAGTGCTTTGTAGCTGTGTTACCGAGACCAGCAGAAGTCTTTTTTCTACCTAAACTCATAAATGAACTTAATTTGATTGCACACTGGAGGAGGAATTTGTGTTTTTATTAGAAATACATAGAGTTTGTATAATAGCTACCATCACTGAGACAGTGGAATAAATAGTTGCAGGTTGATCCTGTGTTGCTTTTACTCTACGTGTCCAGTATGTTTTCAAATGAATATTGGCGTCTGATAGAATCCAG
>NW_011115119.1:0-658 GCF_000146605.3 Meleagris gallopavo
TTTAAGGAAGTTGACTATCAGCCCAGCTTTGGGTTACTGCAGCCATGGCT
Source organism: Meleagris gallopavo (assembly GCF_000146605.3). Classification (NCBI taxonomy): domain Eukaryota; kingdom Metazoa; phylum Chordata; class Aves; order Galliformes; family Phasianidae; genus Meleagris; species Meleagris gallopavo. The sequence goes on from NW_011115119.1 coordinate 51, forward strand.
TTCCAAGCCAGCTACGACAGAGTGAATGGATTGAATACGTCGAGACCGAGGGAATGTTCGTGCCTCACCAGCTCTGGATGGCGTTGGCAGCAGCACACACGGCGGCTGCTCCTGCTGCTCTGCGAGCCATGCCACCTGCTGGGGGGCACATCCCTGCCCCCAGCTGAGGAGGAACACTGCCACGCAACTGGCTCCCTGCTGCCGCCGGGTTCAGACTTCCTCCCAGCCCTGCGCTGCACAAGTTGGCACTGGGCAGAGCGCTGCAGTTGGGCCACACGGGATAAGCTCCTAAAGGGGTGGCAAGAGGGGAAGACGGCATCATTCAACTGGTTCGTCACGAATCGCCATACAGACCTGCTGTCAGCAGATATGTAAAGGTCACTCACAACCACACTGAGCTATACGGTACAGCACAGCATGTACAAAAGCCTCTAAGCCCTTTCCAACACATCACATGTAATTTCCTTTCCCTGTGTAGTGAAATGGCTCTTTAACACACGGGAGGTGCTGCCCGTATCTTCTAAGTGAAGAGGAGAGACACAACGGTTAAAAGTACAGCCAGCCCTGAGAGCAACATCGTCCATGACTCCAGCATAATACACAGAGCA
>NW_011115121.1:0-465 GCF_000146605.3 Meleagris gallopavo
GGCCCGCAGCCTCTCCCTGCACGTGCCTTCCCCGATGGCCTCCCTCCTCTCCCCTGACGTGGCATCGTGCAGAAATCAGACTGTAAGCCTTTAACTCCATTCTCCTCGTTACAGCTCCATCTAGACGGCCTGTGCTCTACCAGAAGTCTCCGGGCTCCCCTGTCCTGTCCCCGTTAAGGCTACCTTAGCTAGTGCTTGTGAGTCTGCTGCTTTGCCCATGGCTGCACCCCGGCCGAAGGCTATTGCCAGCAAAAATGTGGAGATGCAGCCTGAAGTGCCATGCACACAAAAAAGGAGAGCTTCGGCCAAGAAAAAATGTGCAAATTCTGACAGAGATCCCACTACAACATGCTAGTGCACAGGTGTGTGGCTGCAGGGAGTGCCAGGGCCTGGCCTTTGCAATGCAAGGTGATGGAGACAGCGCTTGTGTTAGATGCAAGGTGCTGAATAACATACTCAGCCTTG
>NW_011115122.1:0-374 GCF_000146605.3 Meleagris gallopavo
ACCATGCCTAGGGATGGCCCCTGGGGAGCAGGAAGAGCACAAGCTTGCTCACCTCCCAGCTGGTGGGTAGTTGGTCTGCTGAGCTCTTCATCCCTCAGGTCTTGCTCATGGCAGTGGTTCCTGTCCATCTCTGTCCTGCATCGTTGAGGTAGGTGGTGGTTGATGGAGAGGAGTGAAATGTCCACATGCTGTCTGTAGTCTTAAAAGCACGAATCAGAAACTGGAGATAGTGGTGCCTTATGTTCCTGGCTCTTCTGTTAACCATGTCACAGATGAAGGTTTCATCTTTGTCCTGAAGAGAGCCATGACAGCTCTCCATATGCATTTTCAGGACCGCTGATCTGTAGCTGACTCCCCCCAGATCTTCTGTGTGC
>NW_011115123.1:0-1425 GCF_000146605.3 Meleagris gallopavo
TGCCTCCTGCGGTACCATACCTGCAGATGCTTCAGAGCTCATTCGCATGGACTTCCATCCTCCCATCAGCAGCTGCTCCTGCACTGACCTTCATTCATTCTGGGATACCATCTGCTTCCAGCACGAGCTGACCTGCGAGACAGAGAAGGAAGCGTGGGATTAGCACAAATGCAGAAGCCCAAGGCTGTGTCACCACCACGTATTGCAGCCTTGGGAAGTCAGCTGCAACTACAACCTTGGTCAGAATTAGAACAGGCACCGTAAATTAAGTGTGACCTCTGAAGTTACTGCCATGATCAGAAATAGATGCTGAAATCGCTCACGTAACTGTAGGTGGTTACCTCCAAATCTTTTGCTTTGAGGAAAAGATGGCAACAAGAAGGAAATGCAGAAACAGTGGAAACAGAGACATGCAGCCTGCTCAATTTGGTGGCCTTCTACAATGGAGTGACAGCATCAGTGGGAAAAGGAAGAGCAACTGACATCACCTGCCAGACTTTTACAAGGCCTTCAGTGTTGTGTGAGTTTTCTGTGAGCACTGAACATGAACAAATCTACCACGGAGCAGCACTGGCACCCTCACTCACCTCAGCAGAGGTCAACCTGCAACCCCATCCTTCCTCCTATCCGTGTGCTCACAGTTAGGAAGGGAGTGAAGGAGAGCAGCGTGAAGCTGTTTGCATTCCCTGCTGTCTGCTGCGGGGTTGTGCTGGTGGCGGTGCGGTTGGTTTGCTTTTTCTTGGGAGGGTGGGAAGGAGCTTTGGGTGAGAGGCACGTCCTGTGCCAGAGCATCCCGACGGCACGCGTGTGATCAGCAGGTCTGTCAGAGAAGCGGGTGAGGTTGCACGCTGAGCTGCAGGAGGGGAGGGGAGAGGAGTTCCCAGCACAGCTCTGCACGATGCTCTGCGACACTGGGCAGCTTGATCATGGCTCAGCAGTGGGATCAGATGAGGAGAAGCAGAGAAGAAAATCAAGGATGGGAGGGAACTATAAAACACAGTCAGTGCATGTCCACGCAGTCTTGCAGACCCAGAGCTTCCCAAGTTGTTTCCAATTCTGTAGCATTTGTGTGCTGCAGGGTGAGCAAAAGGTCCTGCAGTTTGATTCTTCTGCAAGAGCCAGTGAGCTGCAGATCAAGCAGTACTGCCTGACATCGGTCAGGGTGAGCTCGTCCTGCCGCAGCGTGATGATGACAGGTCTGCAGATGCTCTGCACGGCCAGCTCGTAGGTTGGGAACCAGCAATGGACACGGAGGGAGGAGAGGGGTGTTAGGGAGCAGCCAAGGCATCAAAATGCATTAAAAAGCCCGGAAAGGCATCACAAAGCCACAGCCAGGAAGCTTGGGATTATCATGAGCAGCATCCAGGATGCTAGAGAGTATTTGCTCCCAGACCAAATGGTAGCTGCTGACATCCCAAAGCCAGA
>NW_011115124.1:0-888 GCF_000146605.3 Meleagris gallopavo
AGTGGGTTCATTGCTGGTGTCTATTAAAACAGGGGTTAATGAATTGAAACTGACAAGAAGAAGGAGGAAAAGGGAAAAAAGAAAAGGCACTACCCAGACTGAGCAGTGCTCAAAGTTTACAAATATCCCAGAACACTGGCAGCACGCCTAGTCTTTCAAGGTCAAGTTTTCCAGCACAGAAACCTAAACTACTGATAATGCTCCCTAACGAAGCTCTCTAAGAGCAGAGAGAGAGATTCGTTCCAAAAGCTAAGAAATAGAACCCTGCCCGCATTCTCCACCAAAATCTGTCACGGAGTTAACGAGATCAATCTACACCCGTGACAGGGGGGCGGTAGACCCCTGCCCTCCCCTTTCCAGCCCACAAAATGGGAAGGAAGGAGGAAAACAAAAAAACAAGCGGCAACAATCTATGGAGGAAAACTTATTTACTAATTATGATATCGGAATGCAAGATAACACAATATAATACAATCTGATTGAAATTGAGACTAATAAATCAAATAAAACAAGGAGAGAGAGAGAGAGGGAGAGTTCCCGATACCGATTCAAACCTGAAAAGCTTGGAACGGCCAGGAAAGCACCCTCCAGCACCCACTGCCAGGCAGTAAGAGACCGCCCCACCCGGAAGGGTCAGATCCCATGACTTCTGTAACGTATGGGGATAGGTGCCTGGAATTGGAGCATTAACACTTTAACTCCCAGTATACTACATGATGTATTGATGCGGAATACTGAGAACCAAACCAAAACAAAAAAAAATATATAAAACCATGACATTCCACCCCTTATTCTACATCACTACATCATGCTTAATTTATATACATATATAAGCGAAAAAGATGATTAAAATGCATTACACACACGTCTATATACATATACATAGAA
>NW_011115125.1:0-746 GCF_000146605.3 Meleagris gallopavo
TTATGTATTCTTTTGTCAAAAATTATCAAAATCTATTTATTATCCTTTTTTTTAAATTTAATCCATTATTATCAAGCTCAACTCTTGTGCTGGTCATACCACCTATAAAATCTCACTTTCTGGCAATCACTGTTTGCATTAAAGTTTAAGGGACTTAAACCTCCTTGCCAGCCGTGTTGTTTTTAGGCCCATCTCAAGCCATGGGTCCGTGGGCCCCCGACCCCATCAGTCATGGAACCAGGCTGCTCCAGGCCTGAACCATTGGCACACAGTCCAGACACATCTGTCAGTTAAAGTGACTGACCAGGCTGGGCTCACACTGCAGCCTTTCCTTGCCTTTGTTGGTCACATTTGTGTCATCCTATGTTCCTGTGAAGTGTTCCCCCTTTTATGTCATTTTCCATCTGAAAAGCTCTTGACCAGAAACAGAAACAATTTTTTTAGCCTTCCCTTGAAATCCATTGAAAACATTCCCAATTCTTTCTCTACCTGAAGAGCAGCAAAGTGGTAACCTAAACTTAGAAAGAAGTGATGGAGACTTCTACCTTGGTCAGCCATTCTGATGAATATATCCTTCTGCTTCATGCATTAAGGGCTGGGGATCGTTGTAGCCCCTGTACGTAGCTTCTGGATGAGAAAGTCTCATCCAGGAAAGAGCCAATAACGTGGCTTACATACAGCACAGACCTCACTTCCTTCCATGAAGGAAAACCTGCCGCACGATGCTGGGAGCCACAGCCCCTTTC
>NW_011115126.1:0-1047 GCF_000146605.3 Meleagris gallopavo
AAAAGCTGTCAATATTGTATTAAAGCACCTGTATGCAAATAGGAAAGGGAAGCTTGCTTGCTGATGAGTAAAGCTCTTAACACACATGCAGAAGTTTTGTATGCCTGGTGGGATTCTGAGTCGGAAGGGCTTAACAGACTTAGACTTCTCTGGATTTGGAGCATCGCTGAGAACTTCCACTTGTGTCCTACATTTGAGACAAAAGACTATGAAGACTACGAAACAGCTGTTAAGAAACTTAATGGAGGACTGTATTCCAGTGATCAGAAAGGGAAAAGAAAATTGCAAGGTATGTCTGAAAGCACAATGCTTCTGATATGCCCACACTTCAGCTTCAAGTCTAGAGGACACTTAGGCTCTGAGGTTAAGTGTCCTGAGACAGGTGGTTTTAGAAACACTGATGCTGCAGTCAGAAAAGCAGCTGCTGAGCAGTTTTAGCATTGGTGAGTTGAATTGTTAGCATTATGTGCAACCTGAATGAGAAATGCATGTTTTAGAGCCTCTAAACAAGAGCATCAGAGTGTTTTCCTAGTTGGAGACTTTCTGCCATTCTGAATGTGGAGAGCTTTGCTCCACAAGATGCATGGAAAGGCGTTGGGGGGAGGGGTGGAAGAATGGTTGACAGCTGTGAATGTTTGCTACTTCTGCAGATAGTTTTTGTACATCACGAGTTTAGCAGTTAATCAATAGCTTAAAACCAAAGTGCACTGTTTTAAAATACAGCTGTATATTTTCTTCAGTCAAAAATACAAGCACAAATGCAATACAAAAATATAGAAGACTGAATTTGCTTGCTTATGTGCTTATGGTTATTTTGACTGTGCCTCAAACTTCAGTGTCTCGTCACCGAATCTGGTCAGATGCTTGAACAGATGAGGTCTGATTCTGAGGATACGAGTTTCTGTGTCCTGTGAAGAGTTGGCACATGCTGAGCTATCAGAAATGGAAGTAAATGTCAGAGGAAGCCAGTAGTAGAGACAACGGCAAGACTGAAATGTTCACCACTGCTTGGAATTTCTCTGATAGCAACAGAAAACCAAGACCTTG
>NW_011115127.1:0-688 GCF_000146605.3 Meleagris gallopavo
GTAGAGCAACGAGCTCACATCAGTGCTTATTTTAGTTATATTTATTCAGCATGGCTGGCTGTTGGCTCTGAGTCCAGAGGGGACCATCATATGGGAACTGGAGCTCTAACTAGTAAATACATTCTAGTCAATGTCAAAACAGATGTGTTTTATTAGTTAGAACAACTTTGAGCTGCTTGCTTCTGTGCTATCACACATACCTTCCTTTAGAAGGTTCTTTTTCTAGAAATGTGTTTTTAGAAAAAGAAAAAAACAAAAATCTTGTGATACTGTCACCAAACAGTGTGATTCCACAACTGATATTTTTTCCATAGCCTACAGGCATTTCTTCTATAAGAGTTCTTTATAGCTAAACTTTGCTGGATGCTGGTGGAAACACGTCAGTCTCCTCAAACATTGCTAAATATGTGGCTTTTCCTCCCACCGTGTCACAACTCCCTGGGAACAGTTGGCTTTCATGCCTTCACTGATGGTAGTTTGATAATCACATTTATTTCAAGTCATTGCTTCCCAGCTTGTGGATCTGTTTTTCCTACCTTCTGAGGTCTTAGTGTGATGTATATTTGACTCCAAATAGCTCCTACTTTTCCAAAGCTCGGCTATGCTGTAAGTGAAGACAGGAGTCAAAGTTTGGTCAGTTCTCATTCTCTGCCCTACATGGGAGAAGTGTTCCTGCAAAAGTTTCAGG
>NW_011115128.1:0-548 GCF_000146605.3 Meleagris gallopavo
ATATGCAACAAGAGCCATAACAAACAACTCGCTGTGGTCTCATACAACTTTTGTATTAATGTAATAACACTAATTTCAATGAATTTACTGTTGACTCATTTGGTATGGGCATCTTATGCTTCTGCTAGCATAATGCTTCTTTTTATGTGGACTTCCATAAATAAAACTTATTACAAATAAGAACCTACTGGAAATTACAATCTAAGCAGAAAGTTAACACTTAAAAGTAATGTTTAATTAAAAAAAAACATATAGAAATACATGACACTACAAAAATAACTCCTTAAAGGGAAAAAAAATAGGAACACTGCTAGGATGTTCCATATCCTATTGAGAATCCATCTTTCTTTTATATACATGCTATGATTAAATACATTCTGTTTCTTTCTATTCATTCTGTATTTAAATGAAGACTGTACCAGTGTGTAGAAGGAGAGTACTGGCTCCTTTAAGGGTAGCTGGTTTCTTTAAATGTCCTCCCAAGCAACAGGATGATAAGAAAAAGCGGCGGTGATGGCTACATTACTTTGTGCTCTGAACAATAAGAG
>NW_011115129.1:0-506 GCF_000146605.3 Meleagris gallopavo
ATTTTTCTATATATGAGCAATTAAGCTGCACCAGGAGGCCTATGTCTTTATATCATCACCTAATGACTGTGCAAAAGTATTCAGGGGAAGGAGAGGAAAAAAATCGCATCCATATTTAATTGGCAAAGTTATCACCTTCACTTCAGAGCCCCAATTTGCGGCGCTCTTGGCCTGTTTCCAAGTCAGATCTATTTCCCCAGGCTGGGAAGTGAGTCCAACGTCCTTATATTGTACTTCTGCAACGAAATGCCATTTCAAAGATCAGGGACGCTCTCACTGCTGCTGTAAGTAACAGAAAGTCTCTGTTCTTTGCAGCAAACGGGTACCTTTGAGCTGATGGGCTGCTTTCATTTTTGTAAGGAAATCATGGGTGTTGTTCTTATTACCCAGCCCCACGTTTGCCTGTCAGGTTGCGTTTCTCAGTGCTACCTAAAAACAAAAAAGACCATCTGGAGCCTCTCACTGCTGTTGGGTTGGCGGGCGTGCAGCGTCTCTGCTCTATTGCT
>NW_011115130.1:0-511 GCF_000146605.3 Meleagris gallopavo
TTTCGGGAGACACAAATGCAGGCTGGAAGGCTACAGATTTCTTTTGTATTGCCCAGTATGAGTTTTGCGCCCTCTCCTGGTGAAAAGCCTCGACAAATTGATGTAATTAAAAATAATGGAAGAAAAAAGAAGGAAAAATATATCTCTGTACCATTAAGATCTCTTTTCATTTTCCTAGAACAGACTAAGCACAATGAATAACTTACTAGATACTGGCTGTTCCTTGAATTCATCTCACTTAAAGTCCTGGAAAATAAGGCTACTGAATTGGGAATTTATCTGCTGATAAGGTTAATCAAACCGTGATCTCTGTGAAATATGATTTTGAAGTGAAAATGTCAAATCATAGGAAATTAAAGATAAATATACATAAAATAAACACATACCAAATGATTTTGGTATGTGTTGACCTGGAAGATACAGAGAAGAAAATGACCTGACAAGTCCAAATATGATCTCAACTAAGACAGTTGTGTAGTAAAATCACTCAGTTTCTACAGCATTGAGATTT
>NW_011115131.1:0-490 GCF_000146605.3 Meleagris gallopavo
CTTTCTGAAGCCTTTTATTCACCTGAGGTAATCTCCACTGGCAGTACAGTGCCTGCTTCTCCACAGATGATGCTGGGGTGCAAAAAGGAACTTGTGCCAAGTGCGGTGGCTTTCCCATCACAGCAGAAATGTGGAAAAGAAAAAAAAAAAATCAATGTTGCCAAGTGAGCAGAATCAATACAGAAAGCAAAGTTAGCACCGGACTACTTAGAGAACATCACCAGCAATATGAAGTCACTTATACCTCACAGAACAGCCACAGCAAGGCAAGTTAAAAACTTGCTAATAAGTCTGACAAGCCTATAAGGTAGAGACAGTGTTATTGAATTCAGATTGGTTTGGCTTTGGGCAGCCTTTACAAGCCCCTGGAGGATCTTTAAAAGAAAGATAATGTCTTATCTCAGACCACTATTTGCAGCTCAGGAAGAATCAGAACCACGAAGGATGATTTGCCTTGAATAACTACTTTAATGTGTGTATTCCTTGCAAA
>NW_011115132.1:0-491 GCF_000146605.3 Meleagris gallopavo
AACGGTGCCATTCCAGGCTTTGTCTCCCGCTAGCAACACGATGCCTGTGTGTGCTGAAGCGGTTGAAGGCTCCACGGGGTGAATTTATTGGGTCAGTTCCTGGGCACGGCGGCACGCTTGGTGCAGCTGATGGCTGCGGCTGTGCTGTGCTGGGGCTTGGTGCTGCAGCGTGGCACTGAGTCAAGTTGGATCTACTTCGTCTTCAGTGACAGTAGCAGTAACAACAACCAGCATGAATTGAGGTTTGCTTTGTGAATTGCAGCACGGCATGCTGGTTGGTGCTGAACACTTGCCTCTCTTGTTTTCCAGGACACTGGAGTACTTGATGAGACACTTGGCTCGTCTAGCTGAGAGCTCCTCCGTCACAAACATGCACGCTAAGAACTTAGCGATTGTGTGGGCTCCAAACCTCCTAAGGTAACTTCTTTTCCGTTTCAACACAACGCTTAGATCTGTTCTCCAGTAAATAAGCAGTCCTCCTTTTCTCCATC
>NW_011115133.1:0-457 GCF_000146605.3 Meleagris gallopavo
CTGTGTGGAGCCCCACACGACAAGTTGCAGAGGCTACTGAAGGAAAAGGAGAATCGAGCCAATTTGCAGAGGTAAAGGCTGTCCAACTGGCCTTGGATGTTGCTGAACGGGAGAGGTGGCCAAATGCTTTATGTTTACACTGACTCGTGGATGGTGGCAAATGCTCTATGGGGGTGGTTACAGCAGTGGGAGCAAAAACAACTGGCAAAGAAAGGGTAAACCTATTTGGGCTGCTGACCTGTGGAAAGATATTGCTGCCCGAATAAAGAATATGGTTATAAAGGTGCGTCACGTAGATGCCCATGTGCCCAAGAATAGGGCTACTGAAGAGCAGCAAAAATAACCATCAGGTAGACAGAGCTGCCAGAATTGAGGTGGCCCAAATAGATCTGGACTGGCAGAACAAGGGTGAATTATTCTAGCCCGATGGGCCCATGAGACCTCAGGCCATCAAGGG
>NW_011115134.1:0-469 GCF_000146605.3 Meleagris gallopavo
TTTTGTACTGGGGAGCCCAGAACTGGACACAGTACTCCAGATGAGGCCTTACCAGGGCAGAGTAGAGGGGGAGGATCACCTCCCTCCACCTGCTGGACACGCTCTTCTTAATGCACCCCAGAATGCCATTGGCCTTCTTGGCCACGAGGGCACACTGCTGGCTCATGGCCAACCTGTCGTCCACCAGGACGCCCAGGTCCCTCTCTGCAGAGCTCCTCTCCAGCAGCTCATCCCCCAGCCTATATTGGTGCATGCAATTATTCCTCCCTAGGTGTAAGACCCTACACTTGCTTTTGTTGAACCTCATCCGATTTCATACTGCCCAGCTCTCCAGCCTGTCCAGGTCTCGCTGAACGGCAGCACAGCCCTCAGGCGTGTCAGCCAATCCTCCCAACTTCGTATCATCAGCAAACTTGCTGAGGGTGGCCACTATCCCCTCATCAAGGTCATTGATGAAGATGTTGAACAA
>NW_011115135.1:0-511 GCF_000146605.3 Meleagris gallopavo
CCTCTTCCAGACGCCTCTTGAACACTGCCAGGACGGCGACTCCACCACCTCCCTGGCAGGCTATTCCAGTGCCTGGCCACTCTCAGAGAAAAAGAGAAAATTTTTTCCTTATGTCTAATCTAAACCTCTTCTGGTACAACCTGCAGCCATTTCCTCGGGTCCTGTTTGTTGCCTGGGAGAAGAGGCCAAACCCCTTCTCATCACAACCTCCCATCAGGAAATTGTAGAGTGCAGCGAGGTCTCCCCTGAGCCTCCTATTCTCCAGACTGAACAATCCCAGCTCCCTCAGCCACTCCTCATAAGGCCTGTGCTCCAGACCCCTCGCCAGCTTTGTTGCCCTTCTCTGGACACGTTTCAGGACCTCAATGTCTTTCCTGTAGCAAGGGGGCCCAAAACTGAGCACAATACTCAGGGTGGAAAAGAAAATAGTGAGCAAATGTTTGAGAATTTCTCAAATTCTACTTAATATAATATTTTCTTTGCTCCTCTTGGACAAAGTTCTGTTCTCAAA
>NW_011115135.1:8772-9281 GCF_000146605.3 Meleagris gallopavo
GAGATAGGCAATAGAAAAGAGATAGAAAATGAAAAGCAAGGAGTCTTCATAGGAAGCAAGAGAGAGACAGTCACCACTATGGGTCCAATGAGGTTTGTAGCAGGTCCGTTTTTCTCAGGAACTTGTCTGGTCACCGTGAGGGATGGGAGGAAGTCAGGAAGCTCCACAGCAAGCAGACTCTGGTGGGGGGGTTCTTCTAAAGAGGTTTTCCCCTCAGGAAATTCTCTGTCAAAGGTGTTTTGGGAGTTCTCCAAAGTCCTTAGTTTATAGAGGGCCTTTTATTCCCCATTTCTCTGGGTTTTTACTTCTTTTCTCTGTTAGTGTGACATACCTGGCCCGACAGATAGGCCGGCAGGGAGTGGTGCCTTCATTGCCATACACAAGCATTATTGCCTTTTGCAGTGGTCAGCTGCACCAAACTGCACCCCCAAAAAGGTCTCCTTGTCTGGCTTCTGCTTATGTTTACAATCATAAGCAGAGGTACTGTGGCACAGTAACGCCCACCACTC
>NW_011115136.1:0-463 GCF_000146605.3 Meleagris gallopavo
AGCTCCTGGATATGGATCTATACCATCTGTATATCCATTGATTAAACAATTGGCGAGCCAGGCAATTGTTTGATGTAAATCCACTTTACATCATGTCTCTTTTATGGGGTTTCTATAAATGGGTCAAGGGGGAGAACACCATTCCCCTAGTTAAAATGATCCCCGGGCAGATCCCAGGGTTTCTGGGATCTCCTTCTTATCAACTGGCAACTATAATTGAGAAATGGGGTCCCCTGCGTACTTTGGGGAGTATTTCCCCAGTACGCTTAACAGAATACTTTCAGGGACTGGACAAAGATGTCTTAACTACGAAGGAAAGGCAATTAGCTGCATCCACAGTGGCATGGCCACTGCTGAATGCTTTAAATCAAGCAGAGACAAGATCAGGTAATTTAGAAAATAAAAATCAGCTCCTAAAAGCTCGGATTGACAAATTGGAGCAAGAACTTAATGTATTGATGGG
>NW_011115137.1:0-496 GCF_000146605.3 Meleagris gallopavo
AATTTGTCTCATTTGTGTCAATAGAGGGAACTGGATATTGGCAAAGCTAGGCTAGTAGGCAACAAGTGCAGACCACATTTTCAAGGAAGGTCAATTGGCATCAGTCAGCCAACTTCCTTATGTCTAGACCACTTTACTACTGCTGATGACACAGCATTATATATCTTGGCAAACATTTAGTAGCCAGTGCTCAGAAACTGACTTTGATTAGCAAGAAATTTTCCATTTAAACAGCTACCACAAGCTTAGTTCAGAATAATTTGTAATAAAGTATTTCTACTGTTGCTCTTTATAAAGTTTTAAAATCAAATTAAGACACTTGTGCATAAAGAAAGTGCATCTTAAAACTTCTGAATACAATTCAAAGACAACTTTTTTATTATCCCCTTCGCTTCTTTAAATCCTCCACACACTGCTGTGAACCAACGACACGCTAAGATTTAAATAAAACATGCCTTCAAGGTATTACACAAATCCTTACATCTTTAACTTTACC
>NW_011115138.1:0-478 GCF_000146605.3 Meleagris gallopavo
GAGCTGTTATAAAGGCTTTTTAAAACTCAGCTATGCTGACCACACATTGTATGAGAGCAGAGTTGATGGTCTACATGAATGCACTGCTTGAGGATTCCTAGTTGAACAAGGTTTTCATGTTAAAGAAAGTAACAGAATGACTGTTCTGTGGCTTCATTCTTATAGTAGTGCTCTTACATTGATATAACTCCAGGGAATGGGTTTGCAGCAACTTTAAGAAACAGAATGAACTATGTGAAAGGGTTGAACCCTTTGAAAATGGATCTTTGCAGTTGATCTAGTAGTAGTTGTTTTTTAAAAAATAATATTTGGAGAAATAACATGCTGGAAGTTGGACGAACTGAGTCATAACACCAAAAGAACATTTTCAAAAGCAACTGATCTCACTAACTGTGAACCACTTGCTTTGCAAGGTGAGATGCCCAAATACCTAGAAGCTACCTTAACTGTTGCAAGGAAAAAGAACGGATAAAAAAAA
>NW_011115139.1:0-305 GCF_000146605.3 Meleagris gallopavo
CACTGGGAGAGGGATGAAGCTCCTCCCTGGGCATGGTGGGGGCTGGTGGATCTGGAAAGGAAACGAAAAGGAGTCTAACATTGAAGCCTCAGTTGGTGAGAGGTTGCAACCCAGCTGGGTGCAGAGTTGCAGCTGAAGTGAGCCCAGGATTGCAACCCTGATGGGTCCAACACTGCAGCCCAGATGAGTCCAGGACTGCAGCAGAGATTGCACTTGCAATGGATCCAGGATTGCAACCCCAGTGGGTCCTGGACTGCAACTTTGGTTGGTCCAGGATTGCAACCCGGATGGATTCATTGGGTCCA
>NW_011115140.1:0-489 GCF_000146605.3 Meleagris gallopavo
AGGAATTTTCTAAGGACTCCTAAAAGGTACTTAAGAAAACATCACGTTGGGATTCTAAGAGGAAAGATGACAGGTCACATGAAAGACAGGGAGAACCATCTTTTCTACCATCATAGGTACAGGTGAATAGGTGACAGCACTGGAGACATCACACAGCACTCCTTGTTCAGCAAACCAACACACCTCACACAGCTTGCTTTCTGCTCCTTTTGGAGCTCCACATTAAAAATAAGCCTAGTATTTATCTCCAAGCTTTTTGTGGAGTTGGGCTCAGTTTCCTGCAGCATTTTGTATCCTAGCTTGAATCTGACTGTCTCTGGAAGATAGGAAGTTGTGGAGCAGAAGCAATGCCAGTCCTCAGAAGTTAGCCTTTGGGGTGCAAAAACATAGCCAAGAAAGCATTTCCTATGCATATCACAATGACCACTAAGTATTCTGAATGGCCAGTATAACTCATTTCTTCCATCAGCCATTGTCAGCTGCTTTTTC
>NW_011115141.1:0-380 GCF_000146605.3 Meleagris gallopavo
CTTTCTGCAAGAAAGAGAACAGTAACACATTGATGGTATGTTGGTATTTCTTTTACTACACTCTTCTGTATTCTAATCTTCAACATCTAAACATGAACACATTTGAGAGATATTTAAGAGTTAAGGAATACAAGCTATCATACTTTAAAAAAAGTGTAATTTATGGAGGATGTATTGTGACTTTGAATTATGATAATAGCGTTTGTTTACTAAGACATTAATTTTGCAAAGCCCTTCTACTCTTAGTAATTCTGAGTCTAGAATTTATTTGCCAGCAAAGGTGATAAACAATCGTAGTGCCTAAACATATTCTAACATTTTATTTTCAGCAAGAAAACAAACTGTTGTTAAGTTTATTTTTTAAAACTTTTTCTTTTGTC
>NW_011115142.1:0-555 GCF_000146605.3 Meleagris gallopavo
AGATCCCAGGGTTTCTGGGATCTCCTTCTTATCAACTGGCAACTATAATTGAGAAATGGGGTCCCCTGCGTACTTTGGCGAGTATTTCCCCAGTACGCTTAACAGAATACTTTCAGGGACTGGACAAAGATGTCTTTACTACGAAGGAAAGGCAATTAGCTGCATCCACAGTGGCATGGCCACTGCTGAATGCTTTAAATCAAGCAGAGACAAGATCAGGTAATTTAGAAAATGAAAATCAGCTCCTAAAAGCTCGGATTGACAAATTGGAGCAAGAACTTAATGTATTGATGGGAAAAAAACCAGTTTTACAGTCTCTAGGCCAGGTCCGTAGTATTTCAAAAGACGACAGTCATATCTCTGAAGTAGCGGACCTGGTTCAAGAGGAAAACGGGAGTTCCAAATCAGACCTAGAGGTTCCAGTCATGGCGGATCCCCTGCAACTCCGTCCTATTATAACTCAAAAAACGAAAAAGGTGCAAGATAGACCGGCAGGGGTGCCCCCTGACCAATGGCCCCCTGCCGAAACGTATTTGCATGTGACAGCCAGACCAT
>NW_011115143.1:0-401 GCF_000146605.3 Meleagris gallopavo
GGCAGGGCTGATGTTGGCCCTTCTGAGGACAACAGAGGAGCAGATCATACACCTCTGTGGTTGGCACTGCACTTGAGACATGAGCCAGCTCATGGCATGTACATGATGGCCCAAGAAAGGCTCTAGCAGACACCAGCTCACTCTTTGTTGTTGCAAGGGCCAGTGTCAATACCAATAACTAAAAAAAGGAATGTAGCTTTCTCACTGCAGTGGTTTTGCATCATTGCATCTCCACTAAAACTGACGTTGCTTCTGGCTTTCATCAGTTATCTAAAGATGCTGAGTATTGCGTTTCAGTCTGTGGAATGCACTTAGTGCTATTCTAAATGACTGTAATACTTGCAGGGAAAAAAAACCACAAACAAACAAACTAGAAAACAGGAAAAATAACTTTTATTTTT
>NW_011115144.1:0-730 GCF_000146605.3 Meleagris gallopavo
TGTCTAAAGTGGTAGTAAGACACCTGACTCTTTTCTGGATTATTCATCACTTTTATTCCTCCCAGTTTCTTTGAATTTCCGCTCTTACTGGAAAATCTATATGTTACAAATAAGCCTATCCTCAGCAGCTGGAAGTATGTTAAAGAACACTTGCTCTGCACTACTTCGGATCTCAATAAAGCCAGTGACCCAAGAAAAAGAAGCCTATAAACTCTAATACTGGCAGGTAAAGAGCTTTTCACTGAATCTGTTGTCTCAGAGCACAAATTTTGGCTATGTTGTATATTCCTCCATTGCGATGTGTATGTATGAGCCGGCCTCTAATTCAGGTATTGTCCAACCAGTCTACAAGACAAAAGGCTGTCAGCCTCAGTAGGTGTGGAAACAGCCTAAAACAAATGTACTTCCTCAAGATGTCTTCAGTATCTTCATTGCTTTAGCAGAAACATTCTGCCAAAGATAGCCCACTAGAGGCAAAGAGCAAGAAACAAAATAATTACTGTAGGGTAGTGAACATGGCAGTGCAAAGAACAAACAGGAGTGGAACAAAGGACAAAACTAAGAGAAGTCTATAACAGACTCACAACTGAAAAGAAAAAGTTTTCTCCTCTTATTCCTGCAGCAAATAGGAGTGACACTCAGGTTCATCATGTCTTCATAAATCTCCACTAAGGATTTTGCATTTCAAAGAACAATTTCAGTTCTATTAATTACCAAAAGCATGTAAAAT
>NW_011115145.1:0-1001 GCF_000146605.3 Meleagris gallopavo
AGCGTGCCGTGGGAACATCCCTCTGCTGTTCTTGATTCCAGATGATGGTGCTCCCAATCCTGGCTATGCAGACGGCTGGCTGAAGGCTGCTTTTGTGCCTCGGGGGAAACCCAGAGGTAAGTTGCGAGTGTCTGCTTCCTTGAAGGCAGAAAAGTTAGTGCAGTGGAAGCTCTCCTCGCCTGCGTCTGATCACATCTGTGCCTGCAGGTCCTCCTGGTGGATTTCCCAAGCAGAGTCCTGTTCCTGAGCCCGGGCCGGATGCCAGAGGTAAGTCACCAGCCTTCATCTCACGCTCTCTGCTCACATGCGGTTGTGGCAGTTGAGGAAGGGTTCAGCTTTTCGCTGCCTGCTGATTTCTACTCCACGAGCAGCCTGGGTGCCAGCCAGCTGCCCACCTCTCCAGCTTTGCAACTTTCGACCCAGGTCTGGGTGCCACGGCGCCAGCTGAGCCCCTTCCAGTCGCTGCAGGTCCCTAAGGAAGAGCGAGATGACAACACACGATGGGAATGTTTCTCCTTACAGCTGTGCCTAGAAGCAGTGCCTTGCCAAAGGCTCAGCACAATCTGCTCCATAAGCCTCCTATGGGGCTATCCCAAAGGAAGGGCTTCAGATCTTCCCGTCCCCTTCCAGCCCCTTCCCTTCTGCAGACAGTTCCGCACACGGTTCCTTTCTGGACTGGCACGGTGCTGCAGGCACCCAGCAGCTGTTTGCCAGATGCTGCTGTGGAGCAGGGAGAGAAGAGTGCTGTGGAGCACTGCTGGCATTGCAGTCTAAAGCAGTACGTGGCCAGTGTGACAGGAGCTGCTCTGTGTTTGTGGACAGGTGCGGGTGGAGCGGAATCGTCTCCGGCTTCCCAGCTGAGCGCCAGGACAGAAGCCCCAGCAACTCGTACCGGTATGCCACGAGTTTTTGCTTCCTGTGAGAGCTGCCAGCTCACAGTGCTCATGGCAGCCAGGCGTGCCTGCAGCTGTGAGCGAGAATTCTCAGCTGCGTGTGCGTGC
>NW_011115146.1:0-828 GCF_000146605.3 Meleagris gallopavo
GCAGTGGGTGCTGGAGGTGCTTTCCTGGCCGTTCCAAGCTTTTCAGGTGTGACTCGGTCTCGGGAACTCTCCCTCTCCTATCTTATTTGATTTCTTAGTCTCAATTTCAATCAGATTGTATTATATTGTGTGATCTTGCATTCCGGTATCATAGTTAGTAAAATAAGTTTTCCTCCATAGATTGTTGCCGCTGTTTTTTTTCTTCCTTCCTTCCTTCCCATTTTGTGGGTTGGGGGGGAGGGCAGAGGCCTACTGGTGTAAATTTACGGGTGTAAATTGCTCTAGTTAACTCTATGACGACATGCTTTGCAGACAGTACAGAGGATTGGTGTAGCCACTGCTTTGATAAACTGCAGCATTTACAGACTGAGCTGTGGGAGTTCTGACCCAGCACTGCCAGGCGAATAACGAGGAGGTGGTGCAGCAGCTCATGAGTGCTGCTGGACAAATCAGGCCATGCACTCCTTGTGAGTCCATAATTGTGATTGTTTATTGACTGCAATGAGACATGGAGCACTGAGTTGGGCTGGCTTGTGCTGCCCTGTAAGTGCCAAGGACTCACCTCTGCACGTGCAGCAGCAGCTCTCAGAGAAGCCACCTTCATTTCCGCTCTCCTCTCTTTCTGTCTTTTCTTCTTGCTGTAAAGCAAGAAACATGGGTACCACAGAAGCAGATAGCAGCAAAAAGACAAAGGAAATTTGGCTAGGAGGCCTCTCAGGGAATATTTCCAGTGGGACATACAGAAGCCCAGTATGTAGTTAATGGGAAAAGATGGGGCTACACATTCTGGCATGTCCTTGCCTTTGGACTTTGTAGCCTTCAACTCTT
>NW_011115147.1:0-557 GCF_000146605.3 Meleagris gallopavo
TCACATTCGTGCAAAACTTCCTATGCTGCAGCTGATGTCCGTTTCCCCTCGTCCTGTCTCCACGTACCACTGAAAAGAGACTGGCCTCACCACTATGGCCGCCACACCTCAGATATTTATAAACCTGGATCAGGTCCCCTCTCAGTCTTCTTTTCTCAAGGCTAAACAGACCCAGTTCACTCAGCCTTTCTTCATAGGGGAGATGCTCCAGGCCCTTCACCATCTTTGTGGCCCTCCGCTGGACTCTTTCCAAGAGATCCCTGTCTTTTTTGTACTGGGGAGCCCAGAACTGGACACAGTACTCCAGATGAGGCCTTACCAGGGCAGAGTAGAGGGGGAGGATCACCTCCCTCGACCTGCTGGACACGCTCTTCTTAATGCACCCCAGAATGCCATTGGCCTTTTTGGCCACGAGGGCTCACTGCTGGCTCATGGCCAACCTGTCGTCCACCAGGACGCCCAGGTCCCTCTCTGCAGAGCTCCTCTCCAGCAGCTCATCCCCCAGCCTGTATTGGTGCATGCAATTATTCCTCCCTAGGTGTAAGACCCTACACTTG
>NW_011115148.1:0-393 GCF_000146605.3 Meleagris gallopavo
ACCAGGTACATGATGATAATAAGATTGTTGCTAATTGCCTCTTCCGTACAACAGCCTTTGAGAAGCTGTAGCTTCTTTCCAGCCTGGGTGCAACTGATCCAAAATACACATATAAGCATACATATGGGGTACTGGAAACACAAATTTATCATGTTAGAAACATTCAAGCGAAGTGGTCGTTCTGTGCTGAAGAACCCTCTCAGTTCCATGTATTTGGTAGGCCTAATGTTAGTAGAAAAAGTGACTAAAGGAAGAGAACTGAGCTCTTCTAATCAGTTCAGAGAAGATCCAAATCAGCCAAGCTACACAAGTCACTTCTACCAACATTCCAGGAATTCTTATTCCCATATATTCCTCTTACCTGCGTCTCAAACGATGAATGACTCCAAGCTG
>NW_011115149.1:0-462 GCF_000146605.3 Meleagris gallopavo
GGTTTCTAGAAGCAGCACTTTTCACACAGCAAATATTCAAACAAAATAGTTTGTATAACTATTTGATTGTTTTTTTCCAAGTAGGAAAGATATAACCACAAATGTAACAGAACAAATTATAATTAGTTTAAATTTCTTTTTCAGCACCATTAACTAGGATAAATCTTCTATGAGTTTCTGTGAAACTGCATTTGTAGGGCTTAAAATGAACAAAAAAAAAGTATATGCCATTTTGTAGGACAGTTCAGAATGGTAACATACAGCGTGGGCATAAAATGGCTGATTTCCACTATAAACAAAAAAAAGCATTAGCATTGCATAATAGCTCCAGGGCTGCTTTCAGCTGTATTATGTCACATAGGGATGAATGTGAGAATTGCAAGGTGATCTGGGGTGAGAAGCACAGTATGTTTCCTAAACTAGAAACAGACAAAACTATTAGATACATCCTGATAACACTTT
>NW_011115150.1:0-916 GCF_000146605.3 Meleagris gallopavo
TCAGTTATTCTTGAATACACGTGAGTTCAGGTGGCAGGAAATGTCAAGAGCTTGCTTTAAAGCTTCCTGGAAATTAAATATTGACTGTTGCACTCCAGATCTGCTCTTCAGCTTCTGCAGGCAATTGTACTTTTGGAAGAAAATTCATCTTCAGGAGGAATCTTTTGTGGGTTTCAGGTAGGCAAAGAGAAATCATTGCTAAAGGTTCTCAAAGTTCTAGATTGCACCCAACAATAAATTACTGCACTCAGTGCAGTCTATTAAAAATTATAGCAATGGAGAAAGATTGTTTCTTCACTGAACTGAAAGCTGCTTGTTTTATAGTGATCAGTAATCATGATTACTTTGTATTCGGGAAAGGAAAATACCTGTACAGATACAGATAGGAAAATGCAAGTGATACAGCAGGAATTCGTTTTGAAAAGAACTGATAAAATTACCTAAAATTCTGAGCAGGATTTTTCAGTCAAGCAAAAATGTTTTTCTGACAAGGAAAATGGAAACCCAAATTAGAAGTAGATGTTAAGGATGACACAGCAACACACCATTCAAGACGTCTGCCGTCCATTTTCCAGAAGACACTGGCGTAAATTGGAATGTAATGCATGCTTTTCTCACAGGCAATGAAAAGGATTTCTGCCTCGTTTCCCCAGTTTATGGCTGTCTGAAAGATGGCAGCTGGCTGTCAGTGTTGGCACACATCTTGTGGCTAACTGCTCTAACTGGGAGTGCTCTGTTACGCCTCGCACAGTGCCCAGCTGCGACTGCGTCCTGTTCAGACAGTGCTTGGAGCCTCTTCATTTCATCACCATCAGGACTCGGCTCCAGGCACACTTGTGAGGAAGAAAGGAAATAGAATTTAGATGCACGGGAAGAAGTGAACTGATATTAGGTCTAAATTACTCTAATTACTTCT
>NW_011115151.1:0-435 GCF_000146605.3 Meleagris gallopavo
AACAGGAATGCTGCCAACTTACACTCTAATGTAGGCTACAAACCAGGGGCAAGAGCTTTTCAGCTTAGTGCACGGAAAAAAAGTCACTGTTAGTCTAGGAAATTCAGCACCTATCTAAGCCTAAAGCCAAAGGGAAACTGTAGAACATTCCTTATGTTTTCCACTCGTTGGCTAAAGAATTAATGTACCTAACATACCAAGAAATCTGTAAATGAAAATGGAAAGCTGAAGAGTGAAAAACTGACAAAAGAATGAAAGCGGTAGCTCTATGACGCTACTAAGAAACAGTCTAAGAGGATTTCTTTATATTCTAGATGCTCTGAAGGATTGCCTGTAGACTTCCTCCCCGTTTTAGAGCTGCAATCATAGAAAAAAAATCACCCTCTCATATCATAAAAGGAAGCAATTGAGTGTACTCCAGGCAGCAGCAGAAGT
>NW_011115152.1:0-703 GCF_000146605.3 Meleagris gallopavo
TTTATCGCGCGCGAATCGGCTTAAGGGGTCGAGGCTTTTTGTGTTTCCTCCACAAGATGTTGGTGCTTCGGGGGCACGGCCCCGTGTGTGCTGCAGACACACCTCTATGGGAGCGTGTTCCCGTCAGCCCGGGGCCTTCGCACTTAGCGGGGCCGTGGCCTGTTGGTCTTCCTTGTGCTGGCGATGAGCTAAAGGGCTCTAAGCAGAGTATGGGCACCGCGTATGCGAGTGCAGGAAGCTGGCTTTGCCGTCAGACCCTATGAAGTTTGTTCTTTTCCGAGCTAGTGACTGAAGCGATGAGGTCCCGTGAAGCAAAAGCTGACAGGGACTGATGGTGATTGCGTTGCACCGCTGGCCTCAGCTTCTGGGTTTGCGTGCTGGATGTGGATTACCCGCCTTTCACAGCAGCACAGGGTTACCGCCTCAGGCTCTGCTTGGCTAGGAGGTGCCCTAAGAAACTCAGCCTTGTTTACAGCTGTGTTGGTTAAGCCAACGGTGATTGTAATTGTGACTTACTTATGAGCAATTTGTTTGCAGGAATTAGCGCTGCTGATGTATGAGATTGGTGTGAAGACACTGTAGCGATAGCAAAGTCTTCACCTTGTTCTCTTTGGGTGATGGCCAGCTGTGATTGAATCCTAAGTCCCAGACAGATCTTGTGTTACGGCCATTCTTAGAGAAGAATGCAGTGTATGCAGTTGGG
>NW_011115152.1:17657-18788 GCF_000146605.3 Meleagris gallopavo
GTATTTGGGATTACTCCAACCCACGTGCAAAACCTTGCACTTTGCCCTGCTGAACCTCCTTAGTTTCACATGGGCCCATCTTTGGAGTTTGTCAACGTTCCGCTGGATGGCATCTCTTCCTTCTAATGTGTCAACTGCACCACTCAGTTTGGTGTCACCAGCAAACTTGTTGAGGGTGCACTCGAACCCAACATCGATGCTGTTGATGAAGATGTTGAAGAGCACCGGTCCCAAGACAGAGCCCTGGGGGACACCGCTCATCACCGGCCTCCACCTGGACATAAAGACATAATGCCATTCACCACAACCCTCGTTCTACGGCCTTCCAACCAATTCATTATCCACTGAATAGTCCATCCCTCAAGTCTCTCTAATGTAAAGATAAGGATGTGGTGAGGGACCATGTCAAAGGCCTTGCACAAGTCCAGGTTGATGACATCAGTCGCCTTCCCTCTGTCCACCATTGACATCGCTCCATCACAGAAGGCCACCAGATTGGTCAGGCATGACCTTCCCTTGGTGAAGCCACGCTGGCTGTCTTGGGTCACCTGCTCATCCCTCATGTGCCTTAACGTATCTTCTAGGAAGATCTGTTCCATGGTCTTCCCACAGGCACAGAAGTGAGGCTCACTGGACGGCAGTTCCCTGGGTCCTCCTTCCTCCCTTAGAATTTTACTCTGATGGTTCTCCTCACGTAAAATCTTCCCTTCATCAAGTCTCTTCAGTGCTTCTTTCATGTGGGAATTGCACCACTGAAGTCATAGAATCATAGAATGGCCTGGGTGGAAAAGGACCGCAGTGATCACCTAGTTTCAGTCCCCCTGCTGTGTGCAGGGTCACCAACCACGAGACCAGGCTGCCCAGAGCAGTCACAGAAGGGAGACATGAAGCTGCTACTTGACGAGTATTAATAACTTTGTAGAAGCCAGGATGCTGAAAGCTGCCTTTTTGAAAGGAGACAGTGCTTAGACCTCTGCTCCAGCAAGGGGCTCTTGAACTACTTCTAGTGTCAAACATTTCCCTTTTGCAGAAGGTATGATAGGCACACACACATCTGCAGGTTTTCCCTGGCATATTTTCATTGTGATATTATTGTTGTGCTTTCCATACTGGGCACAACAATTTAACCTT
>NW_011115152.1:20083-21952 GCF_000146605.3 Meleagris gallopavo
TGTGGTAGCTCTCTTTCACAGTGGTTGTCATTCTGATGACGGAGAGCTTATCAGTGCAGGCAGTTACTTCCCCCAGAAAGTCACCTTTATTCCAGAATGGTGTTTTCAAGCCAACTGCATGATTCAACTGTGTAAGTTACACTGCTGGTGTAGTAAGATTGTGATTACTTGGATCTTGAATGTTCCCACCTATAGAAACTCTTGCTCCATAAAGCCTTGCACCTGAAAAAGAGTAATGATTGAGATGTCAGCTTTCATGATAGCTCTGGAAAAATTAAAATCCTTGAGTATCCTGTTGGCAAATTCTTACATTGAAATCCTTATTTTGTTGGAATTCCTTTAGGTAAAGATTGGGGTTTTCTATATGGCATGCCTGGTTTATACAAGTACTGGCATAATAAAATGGTCTGATGCTATCACTTCAGAGAGACCGTGTAACTTCCCCGTAGAGCTGTTTAGTTTTCTGGGGGAGCTGAAGAATCTGGCATTTTGCATTGAGAAGCCTGTGTGGGCAGAATATTTAACGCAGCAGACAGGCTTGTGGGAAGTGGCATTCAAAGGCAGGGAACTAGGAGTCTTTAATCAGTAGAAAAGGGCAGCGTTTTAAACGCCGTTAGCGTGGGCTGCTCAAGCTCAGCTCAGGTAGCACTTAAGACAGGAAAGCTCAGAAAGTGCACATGCAGCAGTAACAAAATCATTAATCTCTTGAAGTAAGCAGGCGAATGTGTGAACGGGTGTAGGTCGATCTGAAAGCATGGGAAAGAAAAAGCAGAACCGAGACTGGGAAAAGTGAAATAATTCCTTCAAGAATAACGTGCTAGATAAGCAAGAAACCGAAAGTCAGTGGAGGCTGTGTGACATATAGGGCAAGCAAGACCTTGGTCTCGTGGCGTGGCTGCCGTAGTGCAGGTCAGCATCCCGTAGCACAGCCAGCTGCAGGTGATGTGCACCCAGAGAAGTGAGAGCTGCCTTATGAGAAATGCTATCAGCTTGTGTGTGATCACTGGGCTACAGCAAGCTGAGGGCTGAGCGTACAAATACAAAGAGCTAAAAATGGCACAAGACACCATAGGATGCTGGTTGTGAATTTTTCACTGCCTTCAATGAAAATTCAGCGTAGGTAATTACTGTCCTTGCTTTTATCTTCTCTTTGTGTGCAAAAGTCTCTTCGTGAAGACTTGTCTCCAAAGAAGGGAATTTTCTTGCATTTTGGTTTTGAGATTTTTGTTTTGTCCTTTTTTTTCCTGTTTTCTTCTAATAAGAAAAGGATGAATTCCATAGTTGTGTTTTGATTGCTTTTTAATCTTCTCACAGGATGCTACAAGCAAAGAAGAACAACGTGGATCAATCTTAGCAGTGTATGACCTTCTTCTTATAAAATAGGAGGAACAAGACCTCTGAGTTTCTGAGAGCCTATAGGGAAAATCGCTTACATCTTGAAGAGCTTTGGTCAGAGTTGCACAGAAAGCGTGCAAAATGGTCTTTGTGTGCATATGAAGCCACAAATGCAATGAATAGCCAAGATGTTTTTACTGTTGATCCTGCTTTTGGCAGCCTCTGAGGATGAAGGTCATTGCCTGCATTCATTCCCATTTCTTTCACCTAGTATATCCAAAATTAAAAGCCGATATCCATAGCAGGCAAGAAAAAGTGGGAGGAAAAAAACCTTCTTTTAAAAGACCGAGAATAATTGATGGTGTCCCAGAATGCAGCACGACTTGGGTAGAGATCTTGGTGTTCCTGAGAGGTGAAGAAAGAATTACTTAATGCACTTGGAAAAAGGTGTCTGAACCGCTTTTGGCCAGTTTTTAGCTATGGCTTTGCAGAAGTGGACTTAGAAAGGATAAGTTACTTGTGAAAATCACTTCG
>NW_011115154.1:0-504 GCF_000146605.3 Meleagris gallopavo
CGGTGCGTCCCTGTGAGCAAGAAATCGGGAAAAGGTGGCAGGAGACCTGTGTGGATGAGCAAGGAGCTCATGCGCAAGCTCAAAGGAAAGAAGAAGGTCCATGAAATGTGGAAAAAGGGTCTGACCACTTGGGAAGAATATAGGAATGTAGTCAGGGCCTGCAGGGATGCTACGAGGAAGGCTAAAGCCCATCTGGAATTGAATCTGGCTAAAGTGATAAAGGATAATAAAAAAGGTTTCTTCAAGTATGTTAATAGCAAAAGGAAAACTAGAGAGAATGTGGGCCCCTTACTAAGTGAGAGGGGGTTCGTGGTAAGGGGGAGTGCTGAGAAGGCAGAGAAACTGAATGCCTTCTTTACTTCCATCTTCAGTGAAAAGGCTCTCCCGCAGGAATCCCACAGCCTGGAGGTTAGTGAGAGGGTCTGGGGAATGGGAGACTTCCCTTTTAGTCAGGAAAGAGGACGTGTGTGAGCGCCTAGGCAGTACTAAAGTCCACAAGTCCAT
>NW_011115155.1:0-417 GCF_000146605.3 Meleagris gallopavo
CATGCTGGCGGACTCTCCTGGGCCTGCTACCCGATGTCATGGTTTTATATTTTTTTTTGTTTTGGTTTGGTTCTCAGTATTCCGCATCAATACATCATGTAGTATTCTGGGAGTTAAAGTGTTAATGCTCCAATTCCAGGCACCTATCCCTATACGTTACAGAAGTCATGGGATCTGACCCTTCCGGGTGGGGCGGTCTCTTACTGCCTGGCAGTGGGTGCTGGAGGGTGCTTTCCTGGCCGTTCCAAGCTTTTCAGGTTTGAATCGGTATCGGGAACTCTCTCTCTCTCCTGTTTTATTTGATTTATTAGTCTCAATTTCAATCAGATTGTATTATATTGTGTTATCTTGCATTCCGATATCATAATTAGTAAATAGTTTCCTCCATAGATTGTTGCCGTCTTGTTTTTTTTGTTT
>NW_011115156.1:0-924 GCF_000146605.3 Meleagris gallopavo
GCTCCAAATCCAGAGAAGTCTAAGCCTGTTAAGCCCTTCCGACTCAGAATCCCACCAGGCATACAAAACTTCTGCATGTGTGTTAAGAGCTTTACTCATCAGCAAGCAAGCTTCCCTTTCCTATTTGCATACAGGTGCTTTAATACAATATTGACAGCTTTTCAGCCCAGAGGTCTGGCATAGGTTTCACGTCTTGTGAAAAAAAGCATCTTGGTAATTCTATTAAGAGCACCACAGGAGAGATTTGGGAAGGGAGACACACGATCCTTGCCCAAAAGGAAGATGGCAGGAGTATCACTGCCATCAGTCTGAACTATATCGGCGTCCGTTGGTTCTGAGGGCATGATACCCTTTCTCCACAAAAAAAGCAACACAAAAATCAGCTGGGACTCTCCTTACCATCACCCTCTTCAGGTACATATCCAGGCTTATTCTTATCACAGAAGGATGTTGAAGGCAGCTTGAGAAGCCAGCAAGATCTCTGCTCTGGGGTAGCTGTTAGCTCATCAGCAGTAATAACATCATCAGATGGTGGATCGTCTGATGACACAGTTGTCATCTCAGCTTTGGACAGAAACTGAGCAAAACGTGAAGACTGAATTACTCCAGAACAGCAGCAACATTAACCCCACAACGCCCTTATTGCTGAGCTAATTAATTCCTAGGTAGTTACAAACAGATTTGGACTCGACGCACTTTCTCCTTGCCCACAGAAAAAAAACAGTCCAAGTTACAGAATGCTGGGACAGAAATTACAGACCGTGTTGCAATGTAACAAGTTCCAATTTCCATGCACAATTCTATCTCATACTATTGCCTTGGAAATTCAAAGCTCAGGTCAGGAACAAGCCTGCATCTTTGTACGTCACAAGGATTAGTTACATCCTTACACCAAACAACACAGGATTACGGAGAAGAGCCATA
>NW_011115157.1:0-678 GCF_000146605.3 Meleagris gallopavo
CTGTCAAAGCCAACAGCACACTTTTTCAGGCTGGGTCTGATGGGGAAAAGGTGAGGTCCCCACCTGTCACACACGTTTGCTCTGAAGAAGTCTTCAGAGTAGCAGACATCCTGCAGGCACGTGCAGTGCTTGCAGAGTAGAGTGAGTGATGCAGAGGCACAGACTGAGATGCACCACAACTTTATTGAGTCAAAAGAGGGAAAGAAAGTTGCTTCAAGGGGGGGACATCAAGCAAGAAGCAGCAGGGACAGAGTCTGCACTAATGGGCATGGTGGATACCCTGCCAGGTGTCCATCTGCCATTCTTCCACAGAGGGAGAAGTGCCATCAGCTCCTCCCTCGGCTGGTCTTCTGGGTTTGACAGACCAGAGGAGCAGAGGTGACAAATAAGAAGTCAGGAGGAAAAGGAGGGAGTGGAAGAGGGGAAAGGCAGACGCGGGCAGCGCATTCTGAGAGTTCACGCTTGCCCCGGCTTTTGCAAGAGGTGTTGCTTGGTCCCTATGAAAGGAAGTTCTCCGTGCTCTCTCTCCGAGGCCGCTATCAAATTCTGCGTCCCAAGAGCTAATCCTCCACGGACCATCACCAGCAGCTTTAGCAGGGGAAGCACCTCCTGCCACAGATGCGGCTGCCGAAGCCGGAGAGGCCAAAGCCTCCAGAGGAGATGGGCACACCCTCAGAG
>NW_011115158.1:0-461 GCF_000146605.3 Meleagris gallopavo
TTCTTTAACATCCTTCAGTGACATCAATGATAGAATTGAGTGCACCCTCAGCAAGTTTGCTGGCAACACCAAGCTGAGTGGTGCAGTTGACGCGGTTGAAGGAAGGGATGCCATTTAGAGGGATCTCAACAGACTTGACAGGTGGGTATGGGTGGATCTAATGAGGTTCAACACAGCAAAGTGCAAGGTTTTGCACTTGGGCCAGAGGAATCCCAGGCATCTATATAGACTGGAAGGAGCAGTCCTTGAGAGCAGCCCTGTGGAGAAGGACCTGGGGGTCCTGATGGATAAAAAGCTTAACATGAGCCAGCAGTGTGCTCTTGCAGCTCGGAATGCAAATGGCATACTCGACTCCATCAGAAGAGGGTGGCCAGCAGGGACAGGGAGGTGATTGTCCCCTCTACTTAGCTCTTGTGAGGCTCCATCTGCAGTACTGTGTCCAGGTTTGGAGCCCCAGTACA
>NW_011115159.1:0-613 GCF_000146605.3 Meleagris gallopavo
CTGTTGTTGCTAGTGCTCTGAGAGAGGAAAGGTTGCTGGTTCAGTGATTTCTTGTCCACCCTCATATGAGCGTAGGCAAAGTGTTTTGGTGCTGCGGTCTCATGGTCACATTACCTTGCTACTTTGTCAGCCAACCTGTGCATCATCAGTTCTACTCTGTGTCATTTGGGTTTTTGCTTTTGATGCTGCCAGTAGTCCTACTTCTGAGCTTGCTGATGTCAGTCTGCATCCAGTCTTTGTGAGTGAATCCAAAATGGCTGTCCAAGCCCCACCTGCAGGGAATTAAATGCAATGATGTGTGCTGCTAATTTATCCTCTACATGGTAGCTTTTGGTAACTTCAGAAATTACCAGTAAAGAATTTGTAGTTTGCTTTGCCAACATTCCAAGAAGGGGCAGATTTGACTTCTGTGGTAGAAATGACTGCAAGTAGCAAAATATCCAAAGGTAGATTAGAATTTTTCATCACTTGCTATGGGTTTTGCTGAGACCTAATGCACATGCTAGAAGCAAGGTTTTCTTTGTCATAGCTCTACATTTTTTGTCAACATCTGTGGATTATGGGCATTGTATATGACACAAGAATGCAAAGCAGGATGCAGCATGCAAGAATG
>NW_011115160.1:0-814 GCF_000146605.3 Meleagris gallopavo
GCACGGAGGTGTGAAGGGGAGCTGTGGGCTCCCGTAACACAGGAGGGGATGTGCATGCTCGGGGTTTGGATGCTTCTGTGTGTTTTAAGTGATAGCACTGCTGGGTCAACTTGAGTGTATGGAACAAGTGTGACATTCTTTTTGATGGAGTCCTGTGAAAAGAGTCCTTGAGAGCTGACCTTAAGCCTGCGGGCATCATCCAGGAGTTGGGGTAGAGGATGAAGCAAGGAAAGTTGGGCTAAGAGGATGAGGCCTAGGAACAGGAAGCTCTTTGTTCGATGTTAACCGCTGCCATTCTCATTTTGGATTAGGAATCTATGTGGGTTATTTAAGGAGGAAGAAACTGGTTGTACAGCCCTGTCGCGCGTGCTCAGATGAGCCAAGTTGTGAAGGCCTGGCTGTTGGTTGGTGAGTTGTGCCCAAGGTCAGAGAGTTGACTCTTCTGGGCTTTGAGACGTCTTCTAGTTGCACGCTGTGTTCTTCCTCTTGACCTCTTGAGCTCCTGCCCTAAGTGAGGATGCAAGCAGGACTGCGGAAGGAACGGTTGAGATTGGAAGTGCAATGCCAAGGACTGGAGCCAGCAGGAGCAGGGAAGTGATCATCCGCCTGTACTCAGCACTGGTGAGTCCTCACCTTGAGTACTGTGTTCACTTCTGGGTCCCTCAGTACAAGGAGGTGATAGAGTTAGTGTCCCTGCAGGTGTTCAAGAAACGTTAGATGTGGTACTGAGGGCCGTGGCTTAGTGGGAAATATTGGTGGTAGGTGGACGGTTGGACTGGATGATCTTGGAGATGTTTTCCAACTTGCTAATTCT
>NW_011115161.1:0-774 GCF_000146605.3 Meleagris gallopavo
ATGCTGCACAAGAGGATGCAAAAACAAAGGTACTCAGTTGGTGCACAAGTGCAACAAGCGAGCTACTCAGGCAGAGCTCAAGCGCTCCAATGAAGGGACGCAGCACGCACTGCTCCTGCCCTCATTCCCGCCGCTTATGACATCATAGGGGCCACCAGGCTGCTCCACCATGACTGACAGGGTGGGGAGGCAAGAGCACTGGTCACAGGTCCAGAAGATTCCACCATGCCACCCCAACGTTCTAGAATCAGTGGGCGGTTGGAATTCTACCCTCAGCCGAATCCTGGAGAAGCTGGCACGGCGTTGTCATGACCAAAACACAGGAATTGGTGCCTGAAATGTAAATAAAAGCAAGAAATAAAAGCAATCTATCCCAGTTTTCTTCACCTGAAAACTTCTGGATTCCTCTTGATTCCTCTTTAGCGTTCAGATTTAAAAGGCTCCTAAATAACTTCACATAAAGTAGAAATTATATGAAGGATGAGTACGTTTCTCAGCATTATCTTTAGGAAATAGTTTCATCTTGCCAAAGCAGCTCCTTTTGGCTTTGCAAGGGCAAGGAAATCCATTCTAGTTTTCGTTGTTCTTTTAACAAGACCAGAATTCCAAGTCAAGTACCTCACCTTCCAGCAGTCCAGAGCATCAACAGACAGAATCTGTTGTGAGTGGACAGCGTTGATTGTCAGCTATTTGCAAGGGATTATCCAAATTATGGATTCGGTGGGCTGTACTTTCTCTTGTCTCCAAGTCTATTGTGTTGTCAGAGTCCTTAAC
>NW_011115162.1:0-371 GCF_000146605.3 Meleagris gallopavo
TTTTCAGGGGGAAAAAAATGTAATTTAAAAGGACGTTGTCGAAGCACTTTTTTATGGCTTTTTATTTATTTTTTTAATCTCTATTGTTTGCAAAGCCCTCCTCGGAGGTGGAAAACGCAGTTCTGCCCCAATTCTGCTTCCTTTTCTTTGGAAAGTATGACTCTCCCCACCCTTCCCCCATCTCCCCACCCTCTGTCTGTAGGGCTCTCCCACCACTCCACAGCCCCCTCCCATGACCCCTCCTGGGCGGCTCCGCAGAGGGGAAGGCACTGAGCAGATGGATCGGCTACTTTGGCTCTTTTCCCTTCCTTTGACATCACTGCTGGCCCCTCCAATTTTGCTTCTTTTGTTGTTGGTTTTTTTTATTATTT
>NW_011115163.1:0-379 GCF_000146605.3 Meleagris gallopavo
GCTTACATAAAATGGAAAACTGAAAGAAAAAAAGTATCTGTCAGATATTGGTGTTCCTAAGTCACATAGAGATACATCTGAGGTATTAAGGAATTTCTGGCACTTGCATATCAACTTAAGAGATTTCTTTTTTATGTAAAATGAGTCTATTTTAATTTTGATCTAAATTTGGCTTTCCAAGCTGGAAGAACAGAACTTCTGTATACTGTGTTAAGGAAACTATCTAGTAATGTGTTAAATAAGACAGTATTTACAGATATTTTCATTTTTATAAGTTGTTAGAAACATATTTGCAAATGTATCTTTTTCTACCACTATTCTGTGCTTCTTTTTACTTGGTCTGCTAGTTCCATACTGTCATCTGAAATCTGAGAAGAAA
>NW_011115164.1:0-459 GCF_000146605.3 Meleagris gallopavo
GATAATTGAATTCAATAAAACATATAGAAATAGATTTTAGGCAAATTGGCAAACATATATATTCCAGGATCTCCCCTAAAAGAAGGCATGCACGAAATTCTAAATAAAATATGAAGTAGATACTTGATTTAAGTTCTCCTTTCTCTGCCTGCTTGTAATAACAGTGTCCAAGATTAAGGATAAAGCACAATATATTTAGTATAGAGAAAGATTATATTCTTGTGAAGTATCTTTGAAATTCAGGGCGACTGAGTTAATTGATCTCTTTTAAAAGAGAGTAAAAGTGAAAGTATTTTGTAACCACGTGTGCTTCCCTTTCCTATGATTCTCATTATTTCAACTAGAATCTAACTTAATCCTCATAAGCCTTCAAAAACTAGAATAGAAAGTAGAAAGAACAAAGGTGGATTTCTATCAGTATTAATTTTAATTTGTAGGCAGGAATCACTTTTCTTTACC
>NW_011115165.1:0-437 GCF_000146605.3 Meleagris gallopavo
TGTCTTATGAAAGCTCTGGTCAAGATGTTTGAAAGTGCTCTTGGCTTTCACAGAACACTAAGGAACAGACTCCCTGCATGAAAATGCAGTAGTGCCAAAGCTGTAGGATGCTGCAGGTGCACGACCTGGCACCAACGCTGCAAACAGTGGGAAAACCCAGAAGAAATTGAATGAGATCCCTGAAGAACAGGGGGCAAAACACTTCCAAAAGAGAAGGATCTTTCTCCTGGTCCTGTGCTCAGAACAAGGAGAATCCATAAAAACTATGACATCTGTAGAAGACTGAGTAGCTGAGTATCAAGAGTAAGTTTTAAGAGCTCACTGTGGGCTCTTAAGGAATGAGCACTGTGCATCTCACATAATCACAACTGGACAAAGGTGTGACACACCGTGTGGCACTGGTGACAAAATGAATCTGTGAACGTATGCAAGCTATT
>NW_011115166.1:0-471 GCF_000146605.3 Meleagris gallopavo
CTGCTCAGGGCCCCATGTAAAAATCATTCTTCTTCCGTGTCACCTGATAAAAGGGGGATTACAATGAGGCTGTAGTTTGGAACATGCATTCTCCAAAAAACCCACTACGCCCAGGAACGATTGTGTCTCTTTCTTATTAGTGGGTGGAGACATGGCACTGATTTTGTTGATCACATCTGTCAGGATGTGACGACGGTCATCTTGCCACTCGATCCCTAGGAACTGAATTTCCTGGGCAGGTCCCTTTCACTTTTGCTTCGCTTAATAGCGAAACCAGCACGCAGAAGGATCTGGATTATTTGCTCTCCTTTCTCAAAAACTTCCTTTGCTGTGTTGCCCACACGATGATGTCATCAATGTACTGTAAGTGCTCAGGAGCACTGTCCTGTTCCAGTGCGGCTTGGATCAACCCATGGCAAATGGTTGGGCTATGTTTCCACCCCTGGAGCAAATGATTCCAGGTGTGCTGAA
>NW_011115167.1:0-383 GCF_000146605.3 Meleagris gallopavo
ATAGATGGCTTCTTGACCAAGTCATGGAGGAACCAAAGAGGAGAGGTGCTCTGCTGGATCTCACACTCACCGGCAAGGCAGGATGGGTGGGCGAATGTGAAGGTCAAAGAGAACCTGGATTGTAGTGGCCATGGGATGAGCTGAGGAGTCTGAAGGAAGGGCAAAAAGCAAGTTCACAACCCTGGGCCTCAGGAGAGCACACCTTAGCTTCAAGTGTCTGTGGGGTACAGAACAGCAGGGTAAGGCTCTGAGGGGAAGAGGGTCATAAAATGTGGTAACTAAGTATCACTGCTTCCAAACAGAGTAAGTCCATTCCAAGGAAGTGGAAGCCAAGTAAATAAGTCAGAATTCATGAATGGCTGGGAAAGATGGACTTGGTCAAT
>NW_011115168.1:0-491 GCF_000146605.3 Meleagris gallopavo
ACTCTGTTCCCGTGGAAGCTGAGGCCGTTTGTCCCGTTCCCTGGAAATGACACGGCATGAGCGCAGAGAAAGGGATGCAGGCTCGTTTTGCAGAGCATCACCCTGCAGGGCTCTGATTCTTGCACCGCTTTTCCAGCCTCACAGGACAGCTCGGGGCAGCCCGTGGGGCTCACCGCCCCTGCGGCAGGCCCCATTTTGCATGGGAGTCTCGGCTGGGTGTCAGCCCTATGGCCAGACAAGTTGCTGGGGAGAGCTGATGGACCTCTGAAGGTCTGCTTTTCTGGGAAGCCC
The DNA here is from genome assembly GCF_000146605.3 of Meleagris gallopavo. Classification (NCBI taxonomy): domain Eukaryota; kingdom Metazoa; phylum Chordata; class Aves; order Galliformes; family Phasianidae; genus Meleagris; species Meleagris gallopavo. The sequence continues at coordinate 292 of NW_011115168.1, forward strand.
TCACACACCAGACCTTTGCGGTTCCCTGCTCCCCACCCACACGTCCCTTCTGTGCAGTATGAATGCCGATCGCTAACCTGTGCCTAATGTCTTCACACTCCTCTCCAGAGCCGGTAGGCAACCCCTGGCAGCCGAAACAGATACCAGTCCTCCCCACAAATCTATGAGCAAGCAGATGATCAGGCTTTGCGTAAGGGGTG
>NW_011115169.1:0-417 GCF_000146605.3 Meleagris gallopavo
GAATGCTGACAATCAACTGTGTCTAATTATCTCCTTTTGCTTTGAAGTAAGGTCCTTGTTAGCTCTGACTGGCATTCTTAATTGTGACTCTCTGGAGCTGTGTTTTAAAAATGTTTGCACACAACAGTCATTTTACTTAAGTGACTTATGTTTACCATGTTTAAGTACTAATCTGTGTATCTGGATTATGGGGTTTGTTTTCTTCCTTAAGCCCTGTGCCATGGTCGTCCCTGACATTGAACTGACCTATGAAATTATGTTGGTTGCTGCAAGGTTTATTGATGCACGTCTGTTAGCCAGGAAGTTTATTACTTGTGAACTTTCCGCAGGGAACTGCTCTCTAAACAGGTGAGGTCTCTGAGCTTCTTGTTTTTCTACGTGTTTCTGTTCTACTTGGAAACAGTGTAGATGGACATT
>NW_011115170.1:0-507 GCF_000146605.3 Meleagris gallopavo
GTTTCCAAAAGGGGACCATTTCTTTTTGCTAAGGCATTTCCTGCAGGCCTCTGAACGCCCGCAACAGGGCACGTGCCCCTGCTGACAGCTGCGTCAGTCGCAGCGCTCTTACCGGAGTCTCTGGACGTTGGACGCAACACCGGACAGGCGGTATATCCCCTGCACCACGCCGTGCTGCTCAACGAACTCAGCGCAGCTCTGGAGGACCTGGGGGACTAAAGAACACGTGCCAGCGCTTAGTTGAGCTCCTGAGTCAAGTCCTGGTTCAGGCTGTGCTCCCGTCACATCCCATCCACTAAGCCCAGCCAGCCTTGGTTGAAGCAAATACAAATGTGCTTGTCCCTTAGGAGCATTAGCCTCACTTTATCCTTCAGCCATCAACTCCCATTACTCGTTTGTCCACTGGTATCAACCTGACCCTTGCTACGTATGATCTCCTTTCATCTTTAGACTCCCAGCAGAGGAAGATCTCCCTTACCATCACGACCAGAGTGGAGAAGATGCTCT
>NW_011115171.1:0-360 GCF_000146605.3 Meleagris gallopavo
GTGGCTGGTCCTGATGGAGCTGGGGATTTGGGGGGAGCTCCCAGAGAATCACTCAGTATGTGCGCTGAACAGAGGCCCCTCAGTCCTGGTCCGTGAGATTTCAGTCTCATTGTCCCATCTGGGTTGCTAAAATTGTCATCCGAAATCCAGGAAGAAAACTCTCTAACTCCTATGTGGTGTTAGAAGCAATATTCCTTTTATTCCTCATGATGCACGTCGGGCAACTTTGACAAGCAAGCATACCCTTTCAGAGCTCAGGTTCTACATTTATACAGTTAAGACATACATATGCAGTACACTGGTATATACATTCATTCTTTTTCTAAGGTCTCAAGATATGTGCATATCCCTTTGGATATG
>NW_011115172.1:0-551 GCF_000146605.3 Meleagris gallopavo
AACAGGGCTGTCTCTGCAAGAGCTGAACCCACAACAAGAGGAGGAGCAGTGGATGGAGGAAACATCCTGGCTGAAACCATCCCAACCCGAAAGGTGTGTTTTCAGAAGGGTAGAGAAACAGCAGGATATCTGGGAACACAATCGTATGCCTAACGGAGCAAGCAAGAGGGTATTTTCCCAGGAGGATCAGCCAAAGAGTCTGAGCTATGTGGTTATTATTTTATTTTATTTTATTTTATTTTATTATTATCATGGAGAAAATATGGTTTTATGTTGTATGTTTTCACTGGTGGTCAAGCAGAGGGAAGGAAAGGAACTGGTCTGTCTTTGCAGCATATTACAGCCTTCCCAGGTTTGGTTCTTTACCCCCATCCCTGCTGCTCTAGGTTATGGGGAGAGAAGCTCTCTTGCCACAGTCCATGCCGTCTATTGGTGGAGCAGCCCCTCCAAAACCCAGCTCACCAGTCACATAGCACAAACAAAAGCTTTGAAAATCTCATGGATGACAGCCTGGGAAGGGCATGGGAACAAAAAGCCACCCACACCATGCC
>NW_011115173.1:0-537 GCF_000146605.3 Meleagris gallopavo
CTCCTAAAAACTCTCCCTCAGTGGGCAGAAGATGCCCAGTCTTTAGTTCAGATGCTCTGTCAGCAAGTGGACGCTTTAAAGGTAAACAACTTTGTCCTTTGACCTTGAACATGCTTTTAAGCAGCAAGAGCGTAGGGATCATTCCTTAGGTTTTCTTCAAATACCTGTGGAGTACCTTTACGTTCTCTTAATGGAAACACTGTCTTTAACAGAATGAAATTGAAGAAATGAAATGTTGTAGCTCCAGTGAGAGCGTATCATCTGATGGGAGGCCTGCTAAAAGCTGTGGAACAGATGGTTCAGACGGTTCTCAGAGAGCACAGAATCTTCAGGAAGCTCCCTTAACAGGTAAGTTGGTGCTGTTCCAAAGAGAGCAACTGCCAAGAACTGTGTTTTGTGCCAAAGCCCAAATCCAGCTAGGTGGGAAACACGTGGCCCCATTCACTGAATGTGCTGCAAGTTTCAAAGCCAGCCGTAATCCTGCACGAGAGAAATCTGGATCTATAGGATTTCTATGATATATCTGTCTGTTAAATT
>NW_011115174.1:0-516 GCF_000146605.3 Meleagris gallopavo
GTTTCTTCCAGCGGTTTCTTCCGCCAGGAAATTGGAGCCAAGGGAAGTGAGGCTTGCAGCGGTCAGCCTTGCCCCAGGCCACCTAGGCCAAAGCTCAGTGGGACTGGGAGGGCCTCACTGTCAGTAAAAACAGGTAGGCAAAATATTGCTGATAAGCGTAATTGTCGCTGGACACTGGGCTGGCACAAGGGTGTTCACGAGATCTGATGAATGGATTAGCCACTGTCAGGCTAGAGACTTTAGTTAACCGGTGGCCAGAGCAGAAGCTCAAGAATCTCGAGGAAAGCAAAAGCCCAGGCCCGAGGGCCTCTCCCGAGGAGCCTGAGCGGCTATCCAAGCCATTGGAAACCTGATGTGTTCGCCCCTCCCAAGTGAGCGGGGTGGGGCGGTGAAGGGTGGATGCATTAGAAAGCTCACAACAAAGGGAAACACAGAGATCCTCGATTTAACACCTTCTGTCCAAAGGCCTCACCACTCTTGCCAGTTATCCCTGCGAGTCACGGTTCAGTGGCTGAG
>NW_011115175.1:0-443 GCF_000146605.3 Meleagris gallopavo
TTATATTCTTTCCTACAAATTTGATACAGTCTTTCTTCCATGCTTTTCATTCTTTAGTGTAAAACTTTCATTAAGAACTTTTATTCAAGTTCATAAAACGAGAGGAATAAAGGAAAATCACCCCATATTTCCTTGTACACAATTACCTACTTGATCTTCTCAGTATTCAAATAAACATATCACAGCATTTTTCTGCAGCTGCAATTCCTGCTGAAATTAGAGTAGTCTAACAAGAGTTGGAGGAAAGAGTTTCATAGTTGAAAACATTTTGCTGTTCCCTCTTTTTCCTCATTGTGAAAAAAAAAAATCCTTTATTTTTCACACAGGAATTTCAAATATAAAGGGTTCAAAGTAATGTGTCCTATATTTTTGAAGTTACATGAAAAAATTCAAAGGGGAAAAAAAAAAGACAGTAGACACTAATTCAAAAATTAAAGAAGTTT
>NW_011115176.1:0-482 GCF_000146605.3 Meleagris gallopavo
ATGTGTTTGAGTGTCTTACATGTTGGGTTGGCACCATATCTTAGGGATTTTGTGAATTTTTTAGAAAATCCTTCGGTGGGGAAAAAAAGAAAAATACAAAAGGACTTCCAGGATAGGGAAAACCTAGCAAGTGCTTATTGAGAAACTTGGTGCCACTATTCAATGTTTCCCAATAATTAGATCAACATGGACACCAGATTCATCTGGCTGCAGCTCCTCCTCAAGCACTTAATTTACAGACAGACCTTTATGCAATTCTCTATGATGGTATTTGAATAAGGAAGCAAAACTGAAGCACTAGGAATTATTTTTTTAACCTTCAAATCTTGTGGAATTGTTACTTGTAAATCTGAGCCATCATATTTGTCCTAAGTACCTAGTTAATAATACTGTTGTTCCTTATTGTTCCCTTGCTGGAGAAAATACTGACTGATAGTTTCTTAGCACATTTGTCAGTTATTGGTAACAAACTCCATCCTGTT
>NW_011115177.1:0-584 GCF_000146605.3 Meleagris gallopavo
CCGCAGCGCTGCTTCTGACGGCTCTCACAGGTGATCTGCTCCAAGGAAGGCTCACAGGCTCAGTCTCCGTGTGCAGCACGCTCACCAGAGCACCAGCTCTGCTCTCCAACCAAGACCAACATGGCCTCATCGTGGTCAGCGGAGCCCCAGGGGAACGAGGAGAAGCAATAGGGACACGTGCACATCTGTATGTGGGTGTTTCTAGAATTGGGATAGAGACAGGAGAGCGCGCTCAGCCGTGTGTGCTTGGTTGTATACAGCAATCTCTACCACGTTTGTAAACATCGTTAAATCCTTGTTATCCTGCTTCATGGGGAGTAGGGTGTGACAAGAAGCCAATGACTATCGGTTTACAGGAGGGAATGAATTTAACAGTTCCCCTTCTTCTTCCCTTGGCACTTTTGGTTACAGAGTTCTCCTGTGCCGTGTGCTGGTGTAATACCTCTAAGCCACAATACTGATGGGTTCAGCAAAGCTCACGGCAACAGGCTTTGGTCATCCTCAGATCTTCATGATGAGAGAGGCAAAAAGAAAAAGTACAAGGTAACAGTCCTATTTTTCTTCTAGTCAGCATGCCATAACTG
>NW_011115178.1:0-510 GCF_000146605.3 Meleagris gallopavo
TAACCAAATACAAGGTGCTTCATTTGCAGGACTTTGGTGCGAACCACGAAGCACTGTCCCGCTCTGCTAGCACTGAGTTTCTGTTTTCCTCTTAAAAAAACAAAACACAACAAAGAGAAACCTCAAAATACAAACACAGGAGAGACTTTTTTTCTCTGAGCACTTAAAGCCGTATTCCTGACCGCAGTGCTGTGTGAGGCTGGGCTGTCCCACTGCGCTGCAGACGGAGCTGAAAGCCAAAGGTTGCAGCACTACTAACGCTTACCATCATACTGCAGATCAGCGGGAGTAAAAAGCTCTTCGTTCAGAAACCCAGCTGGGGACAAAGACAACAGGTTGAGGACCACAGGGACTTTGTCTTTTACATGAATAGAAAGCTAAAATGGAATTTTTTTAGATATCTTTCTAGTAGGATCGCCAGCTTTCCCTGGAAGAAGCACAGAGACGCAGACAATCTGCAGCTGGGTCGGCAATAAGCACTTCAACAGCCTCTCTGCACATACTACAGGG
>NW_011115179.1:0-632 GCF_000146605.3 Meleagris gallopavo
AGCTAGCTAGTGTATTTTTTCAGCCAGTAAAAAGGAAGAGGACAAGTCGACCCTCCTATTTTGACTTGCTGAAGAATTCCTTTTGTGACTTCCCCTCTTCAATATCTGCAGTGCTGGGATAAGAGATTCAGAAATTGCAGACTTTTTGGAGATAAGCTCAGTAATAGTAGGCGAGGCAGTATTTTCTAATGCTGCTCCATGAAAAACTTTCTCATAGAAATACTAGTTTTGGCAAATGCTGACAATAAGTGGGTAACTGCTGCATGTGTTGATGGATTATTGATCAAAAATACTTGCTGATAAAAAAAATGTAGTTTGCTTTGATACTTCATTAGACCTTCTTGACTGTAATCATGCAAGCTTGGATTTAGGAGCACTGAGTGGGTTAGCCCAGCAGCAAATGAGGTATGCAGCATTCACTCCTGTATTGTTTAACTCCCAAGACTCCAACTTAGACCACTGTTGTCCCTTGTGTCTTTTTATGTTTTCCAGTGCCAAATACTGTGGACTAATTATTTTGTTGATATCCGTGGGAAAAGTTTAATCTGTTTAGAAGTCCTCCAAGTATACAGCTACTACATTTTGATATGATATAGAGGAAAAGATTTGAGACTTGACAAGATCTATAGGGA
>NW_011115180.1:0-526 GCF_000146605.3 Meleagris gallopavo
CCTTTTGAACTGTTCTTATTCTCTTTCTTCCCTGTTGCCCATTGGCGCTACGTTGGAGTTTCCTGGATCCAAATGCACCCTTCTGACCACGTGTGATGCCCAAAGAAGAGGTAGGCTCCCAAACAGGCTTGTGCTGAGTGCTGTCCATGACTTGGGGTTTCTCGATTCACTAGTATTCTTTTTTCCGCAATGTTGTTCAGTGCTGTATGTGAAGCTTTCTTCTTTCTTTCTAGGATTGGCGCCTCCACCATCACATTCTGTAGGCGTTTTGGGCTGCCCGTGTTCCCGAGTTGAACGTGTCCTGTTACTCGGAAAGGTGTGGACGTTATTAGACACGAAGATCTCTTCAGTCCTTCAAGATGTGCCCAGTCCTCACCAGATCTGTTGGCCTTGTGGCCCCCCCCTGAGTTGTTGTATTGGCTGTGCCCTGATCCTTGGAGCGGGGTAAGTGACACCGCTGTCCCTACTGGATGGTGGTCTCTGTGTTTGTTGTCTTGTGCCCAATGATTCCTGCGTGGAAGTGTGG
>NW_011115181.1:0-500 GCF_000146605.3 Meleagris gallopavo
GCCAAACAGCTGATAGTGGGTCTGGTAACCACCTACAGCTAGCATGTAAAGCCCAAGGCATAAGGAGGTGTTTGGACAGGATGGTTAAATCCAGTAATGAAATAAGCTAAAATGATTATTACAACTAACAGAATTTTTAATAGAAGTGAAACTAGAAAAGAAGCTACACAAACATTGATTTCAGCTCTTTTATGGCTCTTTTTTTTTTTCCCTAAAGGAACACAAAGCTTGTAAATGTAGAAATCTCTGTGAAATGGACAGTTGTGCATCAAAATGAGGGATTTATGTGTATAACTGCCTATATTTGTATCTTCCTACCCAGTTTGCATATGCAAAGGCAAGGTATTATTATATTTAATAGTGCATAAATGAAAGGAGGGGAGATAAATGACCTGGTTTGCAGAGGTGCTGAGCACATGCAGTTTCCATTTATTTCAATTGGAGTGTGAAAACAGCCCCAAGTGACCAGCCCAAGCTCACACAATGCAGGATTGTCAGTG
>NW_011115182.1:0-522 GCF_000146605.3 Meleagris gallopavo
CATGAACTTCTTGAACTTCTCCAATACAAAATATATCTTAGTGGAAACCAAACCTGTGGTTTTTAATCCATTTTCTAGCAAGAAACATTGGTTTTGTTATGGAGAAAAGATGTTATTTTAGCACACAAAGTATTTTATACAGTTAGAAGTGAAAGTGAGATTATTTCCAAATTTTCTTTTAAATCTTTTGGGGGTTGGGTTGGTTTTTTGTTTGTAGTCAGTGAGTTGCCTAGTCTGTCTTAGCTTTTTGATACCTTAATGATGATCTGAAAGAGAAACTATTTTTCAAATGACCTCAAAGGACCTAAGCTTACTTTATAGCTTCTCTCAATGTCTGTAAAATAAATTTGAGATATTGTTTGGAGGATGATGACTACATAAGTTCAGAGTGCTTGTAGTAAGAAAGTAAGACAGAAAAAGAAAAGACACAATGTATTTTAATCAAATTGCCTCGATTCTTTTTTTTGTCCTTAACTTGCTCATCTTATAACATGAAAATACAGGGGAACTGAATGATCAAGC
>NW_011115183.1:0-576 GCF_000146605.3 Meleagris gallopavo
ACTGGAACGTTTTGATGACATTTCATTCCTTCCGGTGATCCTGAAGGCTCAAAGACTCACGGGGAGAAATACAGATGTTTCAGAGGTAGCAAGAGGGGAAGGTCTGCCCTCCAGGGCAAAATACAGGCCGTGTTTCTATCCTGGGTCAACAGTTCCGCTTGTACAGGGGCACGTCCTGGCCGCCTGTACCACATTCTCCGGCCGGATGGTTGCGGCTGCATCATAATATCAGGCAGCAAAGGAGGTGTCCTGATCTGCCATAGGGACGTGATGGGAGTCCCTTTAGCAATGAAAATCGGAGTGTTGACCACCGCGCCAGTAGGCCACGTACCTATTACTGGAGGGACTCCTGAGCCTCCCACCTCCAACAATCTTCCCCAAGGTGCAAGTAGGCCACACCACTTGGGTCCTACCTGCACCTTCCATGGCCATTTTATTCTGTGGGTGCCAGGCTCTAACTTCTCAGGGGCAGGGAGCAGAAGATTATTTCTTACCAATCAGGGTCTTACCTGATGATCAGTGCCCGTCATTTGGATCCTAAGCGGGTAGCCCACGTCGTCTGCAACATTCTCAGGG
>NW_011115184.1:0-849 GCF_000146605.3 Meleagris gallopavo
TGCCTATCTATACTGATGAATAAATCTGGAGGATTTTTGTTAAATTTGGGTAGTGACAGCTAGACAAGCATACAACATGCCAGCTGTAGGTTGTGTCTAGGTACCTCTGTGTGGCTCTGCTGCTACAGCGTCCAGGTAAATGTAGGGAAAGGTAGGTATGCTTACTGATAGTAGTAAAAACTCTATTTTACTTCACCTTTTGTTGAAGTAGGAATGAGTGGTATTTTCATAAAGTTATAGCATGTGGTTAAGGACATGCTTAATTAAAAGGGTATGTTACATTTTAAAAACAGACCTTTTTCATAGTTACTTCTTTCCATTAATTGTTGTTGTTGGGTATTTATATGAAAAAGGTACAGATCACACGAACTGATGCAGAAGGCAAGTAAGAGTGGTAGAGCTGAGTTCTAACATACTTATTGTAGTCTGTTTCTATAGGTGTATTTTTCTACCTACCTCTTTGTATTAGAACTGATGCGCAGAAACGTCATTCCTTTCATGCTGCACACTCATTGCGTGTTTGAATATCATATGTAAAATACCTAAGAAAAATAATTTCAGAGTATTAACACAGGGATGTCTCTGATGGCTTAACGTGTGTTATATTTTTATTGAAGCTTGTGGGATGTGTATTAGCAAATTCTGGACAAAACATATTGAATCTTTGCTCTGATGAGTAAGCACTGAGTGCTTATAAAGCTACTATAGCTTCATCTTTCATATTCTTATTTAAGTACCCTCCTTTACAGAGTAGTGTCATTTGGGCACTTCAAACCTCCATTTTCTTTGTTCTCTGCCTTCTCCTTTAATCTAATTTTAATAATGCAGAGCCCAGAATAACGAGCAGTG
>NW_011115185.1:0-512 GCF_000146605.3 Meleagris gallopavo
AGCATGTGTCCCCACAGTGTGGCTGGGGTTCTGTCTTGCTTACAGTGAGCTGAAAGCATCTTTGAGCAAATCCCCTTCCCTTGAGATTCCCAATATAAAGATGATCGCTCCATCAAGAGGGGGAAATATTCGGGGATTCTGGAGGACTGATGTCAGCACTGAGAAAACTAGAAGGTAAGAGACACCCAGACAGCAAGGTGCTTGCTCCAGGGCTTGCATAAGGATGGCAGCCCACAGTGGCTCCTGCAGCCCTTTGCCCACAAATAGCCCTTCTTCCTCATCCCACCTCCTGCCCACCCATTTAGATGAAGCTTATGAGTGGGTATTGACTCCTACGAAATTTTTAAGCTAAGTTTTTTTTTTATTTTTATTTTTATTATTCTTCTTGAGAGAGGACATTTTAACTATTATTTTGTCTTATTTCTTTTTTTTAATTAGTTCTATTAGTCTGCCAAAACATCACTGGTGTGCCAGGAGTTGTGCAAGTAGGACTGAGAGACAGTGCTGGTTGT
>NW_011115186.1:0-639 GCF_000146605.3 Meleagris gallopavo
ACTTGCAGCAACCCCACAACAGACGGATCTTCTGATAGGCCAGGCAAAACAGACAGCTGCTTAATGTTGTCTGTGTCCACAGCAGCTATCCCAAAGGCCCACCGATACCCCTTAGGATCCTTGAAATGCCCCCTTCTGAGCTAATCGATACCTAGTATACATGGAGCCCCTGGGCCAGTTACAATAGGATGTTTTTGCCAGTCCTTACCAGTGAGGCTTATCTCAGCCTCCAACACAGTCAATTCTTGAGAGCCTCCAGTCACCCCGGAAATATGGATTGATTCTGTCCCTTCATGACTCGAGGGCATCAGAGTGCACTGTGCACCAGTATCCATCAGTGCCTTGTATTTCAGTGGTTCTGACGTGCCAGGCCATCGAATCCACACAGTCCAATATACTCGATTATCCCTTTTCCCCCCCCGACCTGAGGGCAGGGCCCCTCTATTCATTACCTGTGATAAGTGGAGCAACTGCACTGGTGATTGATCTGCTTTGTAATTCTTTCACCCGTGCTCGTAGTACAGGAGTAGCTTGGTCGTGCCATTTTCTCATGTCTTCTCCATGGTCACGTAGGTAACGCCACAAGGCAATTCGCGATGTATTGTTCCTCACTGGAGCCGGAAAGCGTTTGCCTTTAAT
>NW_011115187.1:0-452 GCF_000146605.3 Meleagris gallopavo
CAGAATGTATTAGGAATAACAGGAGAAAGCTAGAAAGATGTGGCAAATTTTGATACAATTTCAAAAGTTTGATCCTATTTCTGTTCTTTTTTTCTGATTAATTAGCTTTTTGGACATCACAGATTAGGAAAATAGATCTTTTTATTTGTTACTGAAGACAGATTCTTTATAATTTACTTTACAGGATTAAAAAAAAAACACTAAACAAAAAAGAATATTTTCTTATATTCTGTTTCCCATGTATCAGAATAAAGGACTTTCTGTCACTCCTCATAGAAGTCTACTGTAAAAAAATAAGTTCATGGAAATTAATTAACATTCTTATTAATCAGAACAGTTGCTTTTTTTTATTTTATTTTCTATTTTTTGTTTCTAGTTTGTCTACTTGTTAGCATTTTGCAATTGACTTCTTAGGGACTTTCTACTAACCTCTAGTTCTTCCCAATTCAAAG
>NW_011115188.1:0-637 GCF_000146605.3 Meleagris gallopavo
GTCCCCCAGGGGTCTGTGCTGGGTCCGGTCTTGTTCAACATCTTCATCAATGACCTTGATGAGGGGATAGTGGCCACCTCAGCAAGTTTGCTGATGATACGAAGTTGGGAGGATTGGCTGACACGCCTGAAGGCTGTGCTGCCGTTCAGCGAGACCTGGACAGGCTGGAGAGCTGGGCAGTAAGAAACCGGATGAGGTTCAACAAAAGCAAGTGTAGGGTCTTACACCTAGGGAGGAATAATTGCATGCACCAATACAGGCTGGGGGGATGAGCTGCTGGAGAGGAGCTCTGCAGAGAGGGACCTGGGTGTCCTGGTGGACGACAGGTTGGCCATGAGCCAGCAGTGTGCCCTCGTGGCCAAAAAGGCCAATGGCATTCTGGGGTGCATTAAAAAGAGCATTTCCAGCAGGTCGAGGGAGGTGGTCCTCCCCCTCTACTCTGCCCTGGTAAGGCCTCATCTGGAGTACTGTGTCCAGTTCTAGGCTCCCCAGTACAAAAAAAGACAGGGATCTCTTGGAAAGAGTCCAGCGGAGGGCCACAAAGATGGTGAAGGGCCTGGAGCATCTCCCCTATGAAGAAAGGCTAAGTGAACTGGGTCTGTTAGCCTTGAGAAAAGACGACTGAGAGGGGGACCTG
>NW_011115189.1:0-409 GCF_000146605.3 Meleagris gallopavo
AAAGATCAGGAGAGATAATAAAAATATTCATTAGAAGAAAAGAAAAGATGGAGCCCTGCCTGTAGCCTCCTATACTCTCATTGAGTAATTGCTTCCCCCAGCCCTTCCCGGAGGGGTGCCCAGCCTTGGGGGTTGGGATGCAGTGCGGGGGGGGGAATGCAGGGCTCTCACTGGGACCATGGGAGCTGACCTGGGGAGACAAGTGCTTTCACTGTTCTGAGGTGTGAGAGGAGCTTTGTGCCTCAGTGTGATTCAGACCTGAGCTGGATGCTGGTATGGGTTCAATCCACCGCTCCCAGAACCGATAGGAATATTATCCCCTCTTATTAAAATCACCCGCAGCTACTGCAGCTATCTGTCAGCAGCCAAGCAAACAGCGTCGCGTCCTCGCAGGGCTGGAGCCTCTCTG
>NW_011115190.1:0-493 GCF_000146605.3 Meleagris gallopavo
ATGCTATCATCACTCATTGGTGATCAGAGCTCAACATCTTCGTGTTGGTCTCAGCATCCTGGGATTCTTGTACATTGGATTTTGCAATATAGATTAAGGCAGAGAAGATGAAGATAGCATAGAGGATCTCAGCCTATTCTCTGTCCCGTGTCATTAGACACCCTGCCCTACTTAGCAGTGGGTCCATATTTTTCCTATTCTTCCTTTTCCTATTGATTTTAACACTGATTTTTGTGATATCTCCATCTGTCCATAGATCTGCTGATAGGTAATTAAAAGTATTAACTATATAATCTTATTAACCAAAGCAACAGAAAAAAAATAAAAGTTTACATTTTGTCTATTTCTGTGAAGATTCAGCGTACACACTGAAGACAGGAAAATGCATACATCCCATCCTAATTTTTCATAATCAAGTAAACACAGAGCTCAATTTCTGGACCTGTTCAGTGTTAATACAACCTAGTTTTATCAGAGAGCACAGCTATGCAGG
>NW_011115191.1:0-514 GCF_000146605.3 Meleagris gallopavo
AGTACTTTCCTCCAAATTCTAGCAATAAGATTCATTTTTTAATTGGATTAAAAAAAAGACCACCAAAAGCTGGTAATGGTTATGTTTGGCAGTCTGACTTATGCTACCGCCTACAAATAGGAATAATGAACCCCAGCAGGTTCTCAGGAAAGTAACTTGCTGTTAGCCCTCGTAGATAGTACTCCTGTACATGAGGGAACTCTAACAAAGATGCAGATGAGATCTGTTTTTCCTGTTATGTGCTGTGTGTATACACATTATAATGATTATTTAACTTGTGTTGGAATGCTCCACCTGCTCTCCCAGTGTTTACTGTGACATCAGAGCCACCTGAAGACACTCCCATCCCAACCACGTACTCCTCCCATGCCACGTCCCTGTCTGTCCTCCCCTGTGGTTTTTGAGGCTTTGTTGTGAATTGGATCCTTGAAGTGATCTGGATGAAAAATAACCTTCACTTAATCTGTCTCTTCCCTTCTGCCTCCACCCAGAGAACTCTCAGCAGTAAACCTTT
>NW_011115192.1:0-474 GCF_000146605.3 Meleagris gallopavo
ATGATGCTGTACAATTACATGGATGCTATCAGAGATCAATTCAAGGCTCAAGACACCCACTGCATTATACAAGCCTTGTATTCTCCCATTTACAACCTGAGGCAAGAGAACAGATACCAAGTGATAAAGGAAAATTGCTCTCTCTAGAACTTCTCATTCAAGATCAGTTAGCCAAATAACAATCATGTCGAGGAGATCATCAAAAGGGGCTTCAAAGGGTAGGAAATCACAGCATTTTGGAAGTCTGAGTGACTGGATTACTGAGTTGACCTACTAGAAGTCTTCAAAACGATCAGATATTGGGTGCTCATTTTTCTCTTGCAGCCTTTCAGAAAATAGCTTTTCTTGTGGAATGCATCTGAAATTCAGAGAAATTAGAAGAAATTGAACACTAGAGAAATGGTCTGAAATTGGAAATTGGTACAGCAAAGTAATATACCACTTGCAAATCTTAGCTCCCAGAGACCATCCAAA
>NW_011115193.1:0-539 GCF_000146605.3 Meleagris gallopavo
CTGGGCTGTTCAGTAAGGTTAAAAAGAGAGGTGAAAAATAAAGAAAGTCAATTTGATTTTAATAAATTAAAATGGTACTTTGCAAAAAGGGAAGGGAAGAGAAAAGGGAAAGGGAAAGAGAAAGGGAAAGGGAAAGGGAAAGGGAAAAGGAAAGGGAAAGGGAAGGGAAAGGGAACTCTAAGAAATATCAAGGAAGCTGGCTTCTTTTGTTTTTTGGTTTTTTTTTCCTTACTCTTACTATTTTTCCCTTTGGAATTGGAAATATTAGCAGGTGCAGACAGATGACATCAGCAAAACAAATAAGAAACAATATGAAAATGTAGCAGTCACCTGACATGGCTTCTGGATACACAACTACGCTTTCCTATTAACTTAGCTCTAGATTGTATCAGCAAATCCACTGGTATTCAGACACAATCTATCCACATGATAGCATGCATCTAAACTCTCAAATACCCAAAAGGTGCAAAAAAAAAAAAATTAGAAAGAAATCAAACAAACTTTAGCCATCTCATAATTTTTGTAATTATAATTCAAGG
>NW_011115194.1:0-458 GCF_000146605.3 Meleagris gallopavo
CTCTCCTTGGCAAACACGCTCTGGAGGACCAGGCATGCTTCTGGAATCAGATGCTGCCCACTGGACATCCAGTAATGAGTTCAGCTGAATTCCAAGAACATTCTGCTATGCTCACCCTGTTTTCTTTCAGGAGCTGTTGTCCCTGGAGCCTCATGGAGATGTCCAGGGAGAGCAGTGGGGAAGAGAAATGGCATCCTCTGCTGCTGAGCTGGGCTGGGCTCTGGGGACACAGGGAGCTCAAGGAAGTGGGCAGTGCTGTGGAGAGACAACTCCAGGCAAAAGCAGCTTCTCTGCACCGCTCAGCAGGGCTGGGGGCACAGCCTGCAGGTGGCACGGGGAGAGGAGGAGGAAAAGGGAGGAGGGGAGATGAAGGCAGTGTGGAGTACGAGCGGGCTGGTGAGGCTCACCGGAGGAGCATCGCTCCCTGCCTTTGGCACGTCAGTCTCTGGCGGCTGACG
>NW_011115195.1:0-866 GCF_000146605.3 Meleagris gallopavo
GCAGCCTGGTGGCCCTTATGATGTCATAAGCGGCTCGAATGAGGGGAGGAGCAGTGCGTGCTGCGTCCCTTCATTGGAGCGCTTGAGCTCTGCCTGAGTAGCTCGCTTGTTGCACTTGTGCATCGACTGAGTACCTTTGTTTTTCACATCCTCTTGCGCAGCATCTTGTAGGTAAGCTTGAGACAGCGTGGGAGAGACGGGTGGGCAGTGAGGTGTTGAGAACTGCTGGCTGGCGGAGCTCATAGTGTCGTATTGCTTACTCTTGTCCATCGGATGTAATTTTCGCCCAGTACACGCATTGCCAAGCGATCCATAAAGGTGGCATTTGTCCCGTGGTTCTTCTCTTGTCTTTGCTAAATTGTGCAAGCTCCCTGACCTGTTCCTTCTCTCTCCTCTGCCTGCTCCCTTGGTGCAGCTTTCGCTCGTGGAAGATCAGAGCAAAGTGACAAGGAACGGCTGCGGGTTCAAGGAACTTGTCTACCTCGTTCTGATCTCTTGCCAGGTACGTGCCACACTTTGTCCCCCACATGCTTTAGCAGCCATTGTCGCACCGTGTTTAGTAACACAGCCTCATCCAGCTTTGATGGGACACCGGTCCCGTGTGGGTTTTTTGCACTTGCCCTCCAGCTCAGCCCTCGGAAGGATGCTGTCTGTGGTGCTGTGACCAGCCAGCCTTAGGGAAACCAGTCCCTTAGGCAAAGAGTCCTAGCCCCAGCTTGTGCAGAGCTGCACGACGTGATCCAGGGCCACAAGCATGCGTGCTTCGGCTGTGAGTGTGCCCGACAGCAGTAGGGAGCACAGCAGAGATGCAAGCAGAGGAAATCCACGTGCAGGGCTGCGGCGGGTGCCGGTGGTGAGGCTGCTGG
>NW_011115196.1:0-507 GCF_000146605.3 Meleagris gallopavo
TGCAAATGTCTTTAAACATTAAATCAGAATTCTGTGTGTTCATGTAATGCCCCCCCCAAAAAAGGGTGTGTATATGTATAGATAGATAGAGAAATCTATACATATTGTACTCGGGCTGTACTCTTTACCGACAGTTTCACAGCTAATGAGGATTATAACTGTTTAAGAATGTCACTCTTAAAGAAGTATTGTTATATAATATCATTTTTTTAAAGGAAATTCTCTCATCGTAACTCACAATTTCAATTAAACTGAGTGACGAGTGTAATAAGTGATGTACACATTGTGTTACTTAGTAGGATAAACTATTATGAATTTCTTTTATGTGAGATAATTTTATGATGAATTCAGAGGTCCTATTTGAATTCTGCAACAAATGCATTTTTAGTAGGTCTCCACATAACCACTTCTTGTGTGGGTTGCTTCCTATTAATCTTTGAATCTATGTTCAGATAAACTCCATTTCAGGTAATCTTAAAGCTTGAATATAATACAATGATGCTTCAC
>NW_011115197.1:0-532 GCF_000146605.3 Meleagris gallopavo
ATAACACAATCATCAATACCTGTGAAGGTGTCCTCCTAATTGAGTAACAGAAAGCAATTAATGCTATACTGGCCAAAATTTTGAAAGAACACTGTCTGCAAAAGTACTTTAGTTGTTCCCTAGGTGATATATCATCAAAAGATAAATGAATGGTGTATTTTCATCAAACTGAACTTAGCATAGCATTTCTGAGTAAATGGAGAAAAGAATTATTGGAGAAAGTAGTATATTACTGGTACAGTTTCACATTTAACATTAATTCTACAGAACAGCATTGGGACAGAGGAATAATGTAAAAGCAAGTAAAATGTTTAGAAATATGGGCAAGAAAAAAACCAGCTTAAGTTTAAAAAAAAATACACAGAATGGTTACGTTGGCTTTAGGTCTAGTTCATATGTCTCTGCCACAGGCAGGGATGCTTCCCACTAGACCAGGTTGCCCAAGGAGGCTGTGGATGCTCCATCCCTGGAGGCATTCAAGGCCAGGCTGAATGTGGCTCTGGGCAGCCTGGTGTGGTGGTTGGTGACCCTG
>NW_011115198.1:0-434 GCF_000146605.3 Meleagris gallopavo
CATGATTGCTCATCAGTTTCTTTTAAATTCACAATTTGTTAAATGTACTGAACTCAATTTGGTCACTTGTGGATTTTCCTTTTTTCCTTTTCCAGTAATCAGAAATCAGCTAATCAGTACCATTTAATCTCTCTTCAATCTTAAGCTTTCGAAAATGCTTGAAAAATTTGGGCACGTATATAGATAGATAGATTTCTGTATATTTTCTGAAATTACCTGTTGTCTCTGCCATTTCCCTAAAATTTTCATTTTATCAAGATGTCTGAGGAGGGAATTTCCTTTCACAAATACCTAGGAAAGTAACAGAGATAATTAAACATATATATATATATATATATTTGGAGAGGGACAGAGAAGAGGATTTAGGTAGAAAACAAACAGGCCAAAATCTCTCAGGCTCTGAATTCAGAGTAATGTATTTCAGCAATTTTGAT
>NW_011115199.1:0-439 GCF_000146605.3 Meleagris gallopavo
ACCAAGCTGGGAGGAAGCGTGGGTCTGCCTGGGGGAAGGAAGGCTCTCCAGAGGGATCTGGACAGGCTGGCTAGCTGGGCTGAGGCCAGTGGGATGAAGTTCAGCAGGACCAAATGCCGGGTCCTGCACTTCGGCCACAACAACCCCGGCAACGCTACAGGCTTGGGCAGAGTAGCTGGAAGACTGTGCAGAGGAAATGGACCTGGGGGTGTTGGTCAACACTTGGCTGAAAGTGAGCCAGCAGTGTCCCCAGGTGGCCGAGAATGGCATCCTGGCTTGTATCAGAAGCAGTGCAGCCAGTAGAGCAGGGAAGTGATCGTCCATCTGTACTCAGCCCTGGTGAGACTGCACTTGAATATTGTGTTTGGTTTGGGCCCTTGCTGCAGGAAGACATCAAGTCATAAAATCATAGGATGGTTTGGACTGGAAGGGACTTTAT